>NW_002987862.1:604292-605982 GCF_000006295.1 Pediculus humanus corporis | reverse complement strand
CACAACCGATATTTATTCGCTGAGCATCCTGTTATTATCATAGAAAATGGAAGAAGCAATAGTGGTCCAATTACGTAGTGGCGGTTTTATATATCCTGAGGTTACGTAAACGTCAATCAAATCCCCTCTTCCCTTTCCTATTCCCCCCCCCACTCCCCTCCCCCACCTCCTCGAAAACTGTCGAATGTGTAATTATAAATACGCATCCGTAATCCTTTTTTTTTTTTTGTTTTGTTGGGTGGCCGGACGGAAAGTCTAAACACAACCGGTTGATTTAAAATCGTGAACGAAACAAAAAAAACTTATAATTATTATTATTATTATTAACGAAGGATCATTATTATCATTATCATCATCATCGTAATGTTCGGTTGTGGAAAAAAATTTTGGAGAAAAATTTTTATGGAAAAAAAAATTTTTTTTTTTAACAAACTGACGCACGGTTAACGCGCGGTTGAAACGTGATATTTAAGTTTTCTTATCATTTCTTACTGTCATTCTTCTGCCACTGCATTATGTTCATTCAGATAAATTTTGTTGTTGTTGTTGTGTTTGTTTTTTGTTCTACTTTTTAGTGTCGAATCTTCTTTCTCCTCTTATCGGTTAAATTTTTTTCTTTCCACGTTTTTTCCAATTTAAAAAATTAATTATTAAAATTATTATTATTATTTGTAAAAATTAATTACGTTGCTTTTACAACAAACACAACAACAACAACAACAACCCGATAAATGTTTTGTAAAGTTGTTTTTATGTTGTCGGTATTCGCGGGTAGTAAAAATGACCCACAAAACAAGTAATTTCGTTTTTTTTTTTTATATCATAAAAATTATTTCATCGGTCGTTAATGTTTCAAAACGACGACGTCGATTTCAATTATTATTATTATTATTATTATTATTATAAAAACCGGAAATAATGAAATGATTTATCTATTGTCACGTCAATCGTCAAATCAAATTTTTTTTCTCGTCGTCGGTAATTTTTTTGACGAAGATTTTTATACAAATTTAAGAAAAAAAAACAACTCATGTTTCAAAGTAATTTTAAATTTTTTTAAATTTTAGGCGTGGAAGCAGATAAACAAAAATTTTTTTGAAAAAAATTAATTCCACGCTTTTTATAATTTTAAAATTTTATTTAAATTATTTTCTTTTTTTTTTTGTTAAAAATTTTTTTCATTTCCTAACGGATGAAATGAATTTAAAGAAAAATGACGTGGAAGTAGACAAAAAAAAATTATTGCGTTTATTATTATTATTATTATTATTACGTTGCACTGATTTTTTCGTAATTACAACATATTTTTTAACTCGTTAATTAAAAAAAAACCGGAAATGATAAAAATAAAATAAAAAAAAACAAATTTCCTTTTTTTTTCGAAATCGTTTTTAGAAAGAAAGAAATAATAATAATAATTATTATTATTATTATTGTTAATACCTGGATAATCCTCGAGAGTTTTAAGAAGGCGGAGTCAGACGGGTTATCATTGACGTTAAAGCAAATTCTAGGACCAATGTTAGATGTGGCCATGTTGTCAGGTAGGAGGTACCAATCGGTTCGTCGTCATTCACCTGCCTGTTAATCATCTTATCTATAGTCCAACCCTTTGGCTACATCATTCAGGTACTACGTCAATATTTCTTTTTCCTAATCGTACCATTATCATTATCATTATTATTACTCT
>NW_002987862.1:601035-603306 GCF_000006295.1 Pediculus humanus corporis | reverse complement strand
TTGTCTTTTTGGGGGGTGGATCTTGTCGGTTGTTGATTTTTTTTTTTTTAAACAACCGGAAATGAATGATTTAATTCACGACAATTTGTTTTAAAAGAAGACGAGTTGATTTTTTCTTCGGAGAAAAAAAAACGAACGCGTTTTAATAATAATAATAATAAAGGTACGAGTATCGAGAACAAAGGATTAAAATCTTTCGAGTTTAAATCCGTTATATAGATAGTAATAAAAAAAAAGGGGCATTAGCGTTAACGTCGTCGTCGGTTGTTAAAAAAAAAAATTTTTTTAACGTGGCATCAGACTGAAAAGGAAGGGAAAACATTTCGAGAAATACAAAAATTGCGTAAATTATTATATATACCTGAATAAAAAAAAAAAGCCGCGATGGTCATTAGAATCTTTTTTTTTTTTTTTTTTTGAAAAGTAATAACATAAATTTCTTATGACACGTTTTTTTTTTCTTCCTTTTTTTTTCAACCAAATGAATCCAATCGAAATAAATTAATAACGAAAAAAAAAAAAAAAATTTTTTTTAGTTTTTCAAGGACTAAATATAAATAAAAAAAATTCTTTCCTTTTATTATTATTTTTTCCTTTGATTTTCACGTCGTTATTATTATTATTATTTTTTTTATTTTTAATGTCAATTTTTTCTGTCGTTAAGTAAATAAATTTTTGTCTTCTGCTAAGTTATAATGAAAAAAATTTAACGGTTGGGAGGGAAAATTTGAAAATTCGACGAATTGGAAAATTTGAATTTTAACGGAAATTTAACGGAAATTTTTTAAACTTTTTGCGGAAATATAGCGCTATAATTAAAGCTATAAAGAATCTTACGTTTGTTTTGATTATTTATTATTGTTTTAAAAATAATTTTCCTTTGATTTTTACGTCATTATTATTATTATTCCTATTATTATTATTATTATTGAAAAAAAAAGTGAAGAAAATTCGTTACGAATTAACGAATCCTTCGTTCGTTTCCCGGAAAAATTGATATTAACCGCAGCAAATTTTTTTTTTCAATTCATCAATCAATTTTGCTATCGTTAATTAAATAAATTTTGTCTTCTGCTAAATTTTTATTTAAAAAAAAAATAAAAATCATCGAAAGGGAAAGAGAAATGTAGAGGAGGAAAAAAAAATTTGAATTTTAACGAATTTAACGGAAATTTAACGGAAATTTTTTAAATTTACAGCAAATACAGCGCTATAACGAATCTTAAATTCGCTTTAATTATTTATAACTGTTTTGAAAATGATTTTTCTTTGATTTTCACGTCATCATTATCATTATTATTATTATTATTATTATTTTTTTTATTATTAAAAAAGAGAAAAAATTTTGTTACGAACTAACGCATCGTTCAATCGTTCCTCGGAAAAATTGATATTAACCGCAGCAAAAAAATTTTTTTTTAAATTTTTTAATACATCAATTTTGCTATCGTTAAGTAAATAAATTTTTGTCTTCTGCTAAGCTATAATTAAAAAAATCTAACGGTAAAGAGGGAGAAAATGGGAGGAAAAATTTGAAAATTTGAATTTTAACGGAAATTTAACGGAAATTTTTTCACTTTATAGAGCAAGTATAGATTCATTATAGCGCTATAATTAACGCTATAATGAATCTTACGTTCTTTTAAATTATTTATAAAGTTTTAAAAATAATTTTCCTTTGATATTCGACCTTTTTTTTTTGTTTTGTTAATTTTGCAAAATTTTTTTTTTATCGTGACCGTTTTTTTTACGTTTAAAATCGTTTTAAATTTCATTATGGCCGTTATAACGATTTCTAGAGCTATAAAAAAAAATAAAAAAAATTGATGTCTAAGATTTACTACATTCCCCATAAAAGTTGATTTTAAATTTCTCGGTTAATCAAAAAAAAAAAAAAAAAAAAAAAACTGGAAAATAGGTTGGTTGGTTTGTTTGTTGCGGTTAAAAAAAAAACCCGATGATGAGATTTAAACTGTGATGATTATTATTATTATTATTATTATTATTTAAAAGACGACAACAAAGAAAGTGAAAATAATAATAATAAGCTATAAAAAAAAAAAAAAAAATTGAATGAAAAAAAAAAAAATGGTTAAATACAATCATAAAAGTCATTTGAATAAAATTTACTGTTTTTTTTTCCAGCAAAACATGTCTGGAGAAGAATTTTCATTTAAAAAAAAAAATGACGGTAGAGGAGGATCGGTTTGTTTATTTGTTAACGAAGATTTAAAGTCGAAGAATTTTTTTTTTTATTGTTAAAATCGGATT
>NW_002987862.1:597081-600816 GCF_000006295.1 Pediculus humanus corporis | reverse complement strand
CCATCAGACTCCATTCTTCAGTCGATCTTATTTGTTTTTTTTTTTTTTAATGATCTCCCATTGAAAAATTTTTTTATAGACTTTAAAATGAGACGATTTTTTTTTCTAACTTCCCCCCTTCCCTCCCCCTCCCCATTTTTATGGAATCGCCATTTTACTTTGTCCGATTTATTATTTATTAAATTTTTTATGTCTGCTATTAAAAAAAAATCAATAAATACCAAAAAAAGAAAGAAAAACATTTTTTTTTTTTTTATAATCTAACGGTAATCTTTAAAAAAATTTCCCGCCAAAAAAAAATTTGAACGTAAACATATTTTTTTTTAACCGGAAATTTAAATAATAATAATAATAATAATAGGTGATAAATTATTTTCTGATAATCTGTAGTAAAAAAAAAAAAAAATCGGTTTTTTGTTTTTTCCAGTCACATAAATTTCGTAATTAATTTTTTTTTTTGGCTGACTTCGAATTAAATTTTCCCTTATTATTATTATTATCATCATTATTATTATTATCGCTATAATTTCTAAACGCACGACAAGTTTCAAGAATGTATGTAAATAGTTGTCGTTTGAATTTTTCATCATTTATTCCAGGTTTTTTTTTTTTTAAATAATAAATGCATGGATGTTGTCGTTACGCGGTGGCCGTGTTTTTATTATTATTATTATTATTATTATTATTATTATTATTATTATTATTAAAATCGCGTGTAAGAAAAAAAAAAAGTTTACGTTAACGTATGGAGGAGGAAGAAAAAAAGGAGAAAATGTCGGGAGTGGTTTTTTTTATTTAACGTCGTCAGGAAAGAGAGAGAGAAAAAAAAAGAAAGTTTAATAATAATAATAATAATAATAATAATTTGCTAAGGCCCTCCTTTTTATTTTATAAGCCGCCGCCTCCCCGCCCGCCTTTTAAAAAAAAACTCAAAAGCTTTTACGAAAATAATAATAATAGTAATAATTTTAAGGTTGAGAAAATTTCTAAATACTTCCGGTTTTTGTTCTTTAATGAAAAAAAAAAAGGAAAAAGGAAAAACTGGAAGAAAACTGGAAGGACAGAAAGAAAGAAAGAAAGTCAAAAACCGATGTGATTAATTGGAAATAAGAAATAAATAAGGTTGAAAGCAATGAAGTGAAAAGAGACAGAGACAGAAGGGGAGAAGGGGAGGGAGGGAGAGTGACGATGAGGGTTGTATAAGAAAAGGTTTTTAGGGGTTATTTAAAAAGATTATAAGGGTGTCGAATAGAAAAGATATACAAAATTAAGAAAAGGGAAGAACGATGTGGGGGAGGAGGAGGGAAGTAGAAGGGAGAGGGGAGGGAAGGAAGAGGGAAGGGAGGGAGAGGAGAGAAGGAAGAGGAGGGAAAAATCCTCGAGTTTCCCATAAAAAAAATTCTTCAATTACGTGAATGGAATGAAATGGAATAGAAAAAAATCCTGGAGAAATTTAAATTTTTTCCCTTTTTTTTTTAATTGTAAAACGCGCGCGTTTTTTTTCTTTTTCTACCGCCACGTTTTTTTTTTTTAAAATTAAATATCCGTTGAACCCGTAGGGGATGACGACTTAAAATTTAAATTAACCCCTCTGACACTTTGAATAATTTTTTTTTAAAAATAATAATAATCCTCAAAGCAATTTTCGGCGTCTGTCATCATCATCATCATCATCATTATTATCATTCGGTTGTTACCTGGAAAAAATGCGTACGCTCACACACACGCACACACGCACTCACACGCATCCTATCGTACCTGTTAAATGTATACTCATTCGTTGATCCGCCATCTGCTTTTTTTTTTTTAAATAAAAAAAATTGATTTTTAAATTATTCAGGTACAAACAACAACAACAACAACAACAATCGGTATTAGTAAAAAAAAAAAAAAACGTATTAATCTACTCACCTCATAACAATAATAATAATAATAATAATAATAATAATAATAATAATAATAATAATAAAATTTACATATTTAAATAAAAAAAAATAAAAATAAATTTATCCAGAATTTTTTTTTCTTTTTTTCATATTCTCCAGCGTCTTCCATAATTATAAATCAAAAAAAAAAAAAAAATTTTTTTAATACGAAGACGAAAACAAGATTTTCTTTTTCCATTTACAATAATAATAATAATGATAATGATAATAATAATTATTCAAAGGAAAGTGATGATCGAACGTTTGGAATTTCAACCATTGAATTGGGAAAAATATGTTTAAATAAAAAATTCTACCCAGTGGGGGAGAAAGATGGAGGGAGGGGGAGGGATACGTTCAAACATAATTAAAGAAAGATGGTCGCCTTTGGGCTGCTCTACCCCCCTCCCCCTCTCCAACAACAATAACAAAAACGAAACGTTTCCGTCTTCTGCTAATGTTTTTATGAAGCCGCATCGGAGTTTTTTTTTTTTTTTTTTTGATAGATGTTCGAGCGGTTACGGTTGTTGTTGAGGCCCCCCCCTCACACGCACACACACACACACACATAAATGTTATGAATTATGAAAAACATGGAATTTTTTTTTTTTTTCTTAACTTTCAAACTGGTTTTCGAACGAGAAAAAAAAAATCATTTCTAGTTTTTTTTTTTTTTTTTTTTCTCGAACACAATCGAACAAAAGAATACGACAGTGGAAGAAGAAAAAAAAAAAAAAAAACTTGTGCGACCGAGTCGAACTCACGACAAAAAAATTATCCATGGACGTAGTAATAATAATAATAATAATAATAATAATAATAATAATAATAATAATAATAATCGGATAATTTATATTCAAAGACGAGATGATATCACGTACGATTAGATTTTTTTTTTTTTTAATGTAATCGACTCTCGATTATTATTATTAGTATATTATTATTATTATTATTAGGGAACGCGAGACGTTTACGTAAAAGGGATGCGTGCGTGTGGTGTCGATGTGCGTGTTTACGATGCGTACAATTTCAAATAAAATTTATATTAATCGTGACAATAATTAATACCGAGTCGGGTTTTTTTTTTCCTTTGAAAACAAATTAATAATAATGATGATGATGATTTTTATTCGCGAGCGGGGGGAGGGGGGTGGAATGACGAGGGAAACGGGGGGTAGAAATCGTTTCGAAATTCGGTCTTTAAAAAAAAAAAAACTCTGGAAAATTAATTTTTTTTCCTTTTCGTAAAAACGCGGTTTGGGATTTTTTTTATTAATTTCCGGTTTAAATTTTCCTTTGAAAAACAAAAGCAGAAGAAAAAAATGGTTACGTTATTTAAATAATTTCTGAACGTACTTTGTTTTCCTCGTTAATTATTTACATCCGTAATACAGACATCATTTTTTTTTTTCGTATCAGAAAATATTAATAATAATTTTTTTTTAACCAATCAGTGTCAAAATTTTTTTTTTACTTTACATCCGCCATTTGTCTATTATCTCTAAAAGTCAATGACCTTTTTAAATAAAAAAAAAGCCTTTAAGGTATTTCTAAGACAATAATAAACAATCGTTCATTTGTATTTATTTTTTTTTTTATTCTAAAACCTTTTTGTGGTTTTTAAAAACGGTTCTTATTATTTCTATAAGAAAAAAAAATTCTCATTAAAATAATAATAATGATGATGATGATGATGATGATAATAATAATATTCGCACACAATTCGTGTGTTTGACGATGTGGAAAAAAAATTTTTTTCTTACTTACCTTATTTTATTTGTTTTTTTTTGTTTTTTATTTAAATTATTAC
>NW_002987862.1:516623-597061 GCF_000006295.1 Pediculus humanus corporis | reverse complement strand
CGGTTATTGTGTTTTTCTTAAAACAATTATGCGGTAGCTAAATTCCGCCGTGGTTTTTTTTTATTAAATGCTCACCGTTTCTGATTAATAATATTTTATTTATTTTTAAATAGAATTCGTTCATCTCTCTCTCAATATCTCTATCTCTCTCTCTTTCTTCGAAAGAGTTAATGAGGAATCGTTAAAGATTAATAATAATAATAATAATAATAATAATAATAATAATAATAATAATAATAATAATAATAATAATAATAATAATAAAATCGATGACGATAAATTAATTTTTTTTCAAATTATTAACTTTGACGTCATCGTGATTCGGCCGAGTCTTTCCTCATCCCGAAAAAATAAATAAATAAATAAATAAAATTTTATTTAATTTATTAAATTTATTAATATAATAAATATAAATAAATAATAAATTTTTTTTCTGATAATGTTATCAATTATCATCGACTACGACGACATTAACACTTTCAGTTGACCTTGAAAATCCTTTTTTTTTTTTTTTTTTTAATAAATACAGCAGAAGATGATATTTTTTTAAAAAAATAAAACATGTTTTTTCCCAAATTATTAACATATTATTATTATTATTAATATTAATAAATAAATTATTTAACTTGTTTAAAATTATTAATAAATTTTTTTTTTTGGTTACCTTTTTTTGTTGGACAAATTTTCACACCCTAAAAATGTTAAAAATTGTGAGTCGAATGAAGAAAAAAAAAAAAAAATTTATCATTATTATTATCATCATCATTATTATTATTATTATAAAAAGGTAAAAGGTTTTTTTTTTTTAAAGGACCCCTGAATGATTTTCGGATGATCTTTGTTACGTAAATGAGTATAGAAGGAATTGAAATAGAAATAAGAATAAGAAAAAGAAGGAAATATTCAAAAAGGAAAAAGAATAATAATAATAATAATAATAATTTTTTCTCTCTCTCTCTCTCTCTCTCTCTTCCTTTGTTCGAAATACCTGAAGAATAAAAAAAAAAAGTCAGTCAAGTGAAAAAATGAAAAATCAAAAAGTTAAAAAGATTCAAAAAGAAATGAAAAGAAAGAAAAAAAAAATTTTTTTTTTTTTAAATAAACCACCGTTTAAATTTTTTTTAGTTTACGCGGTTTTAATAAGAACAAGCAGAAGAAATCAAATTTTCTCTCTCTCTCTCTCTCACTCTTTGTTTCCGCCATTTTGTTTTTTTTAAAATATTTAAAGAGTATTTTAACCATTATTATCATCACCTCTCATTATTATTAATCGTTACGAAACGATTTCAATTTTTAAAAAATCGTCACAAATCGAAAAACAACCAACAAATTGTTTGTTTAACAAACAAACAAACAAATTTGAAAAATTTATTATCATTATAATAAATTTATCAAGACTAGAGAAATAATAATAATAATAATGAAACAATGGGAAAAAATAAATACGAAACGCAAACAAATAAAATTCAACACGTTTTTTTGTTAAACAACCACAAAGACAACTTGTTATTTCCTATTTTTAAAAAAAAAAACGACAATAACAAACAACAAACAACAACAACAACAATCACACATTTTTTATTACGTTGTAATAAATATTATATTTTATTACTATTAATACGTAATAAATTTTTTTTTTCTTTTTATTATTACAACAAACAGTTATGAATTTAAAAATATTTTTTTTTTATTTTTAAATTTCCCGCCAAATTTTTTCCCCGCCCCCCGCATTAAAAAATCAAATTATTATTATTATTATTATTTTGCTATAAATTATCGATGCCGTATCATTTCTACCTTTTTTTTTTTGGTAGCAAAAACTTTTGTAATAAATCATCGAATCAAATCAATGGTTGGTGGTTGACGCGGCGTTTGTCAGTTTGAATTTTCGGTATCTTGGGGGTAAAAACCACCCTTAAAATTTTTTTTTATATATAATGCGTGTGCGTGCGTGCGTGCGTGCGTGCGTAAGTGTGCGTATTCGTGTGAAATTATCACCGATCCCGTTTAAAAAAAAAAAAAAAAAAATTTAAAGTTTTTTCGACAAACGCTAAAATTTTATTATATATTTTGCGCTATGTAAATTATCGTCGTGTCATTAGATTATATGGGTGAAAATTATGAAAATTTAACCCGTGACCTTGACGACTAATTTTCCCGCCATTTTTTTTTTTTTTTTTAAATAAAACAAGTAAATCCTTGAGAAAAAAATTGCGTGGGGGAAGAGATTGGGGGGGGAGGGTTTAACATTTTCGGACATTTAAAAACTTTAAACCGAAAAAAATCATTATTATTATTATTATTATTTTTTCGTACGAATTTTTGTTTCCAGTTGATCGAATCGAGAATTGAGTAAAAATATCAATTTCAATAATGGAAAAAAAAGAAAAAAAAAACGTTTCCCGTTAAATTCTTTTTATTTAAACGTTCTTTGTTTGTTGTTTGTTTTGTATATGTGACATTCATCAAATATTTTTTTTTTTTATTATTTACGAATTGCCAGCCAGATTTTATCCAGCAAATTTTTTTTTTTTTTTTTTTTTTATTGAGATTTGAAATTAAGTCTGACAAAAACGTTCTAGAATAATCGACGATCGATCTATCGATCGATCATTAACGCGATGACGTTTTTCGTGGGTTTAAATAAAAGAAGAAAAAAAAAATTTTTTTTTTTTGATCTTTTCGTCGAGAGGAAGGCGGGTGAATATTTTAATAAGAATAATAATGATTATTATTATTATTATCGATTTGAAAATTTTTTTTGTAATAATTTTTCAACAATACAACAACCGTTAATACTTAACAAACGCTATAATAATAATAATAATAATAATAATAATAATAATAATAATAATAAAATATTCTTTTTTTTCTTGGGTTCTAAATTTTTTTTTTATGTAGGTGTGTCTCGCAAACAACAACAACCACATCAAATTCATTATCATTATGATCATTATCATTATTATTATCATCATCATTATCATTATTATTATTTTACACAAAATCTCATCCTATTTTAATCTAAAAATTATTAACAATAATAATAATAATAGTAAACAAACAAAAAAAGAAAATTTTTCAAATTTCAATTTCCGTCGTTTTTTAACCGTTATTATTATTATTATTATTATTATTATTATTTGATCCTGGAGAAATTTTTACGACAATTCTCCAGGAAACCAATCGATTTTTTCAAATTTTTTCCAGCGCAGAATAACATTATTATTATTATTATTATTATTATTATTATTAAACGAGAGAATTAAAAATTCGTAAAAAAAAAAAAAAATTCGTGAAAATAATAAAAGAAAATTTTCAGTAGTGTGACGTCAGAAATGTAAAAAGCGCGGGAAATTCGAATCATCGTTGACATATATTAAACCCTTAAATATTATTATTATTATTATTAACACGATCGAGTTTGTATTTTTTTAAGGTTTTCAAAAGTAAAACGAAAAAAAAAACGAAGAGAGAGAAGGGGGGAATAGATAAAATGATAAGAAATAGAGAAAGAGAGAGAAAGAGAATTAATATCGTAAATTTGATTTTTTTTGTTTTGTTTTGTTTTTTAAGGATCGGCTGCTAGTATCGCCATGTTTTTTTTTTTTTTTTTTTTTTTTAAATCAAGTCAATAAAATATATTTAAATAAGGTTTTGTCGTCGTGACTTTTTTGTTATTAAATGATCATGTAAATAACATAATAAAGGAAAGAAAAAAAAATTAATTTCGGAAGCTGGAATTCATTTTAGATTTGTACCTGAAAAAAAAAAGAAAACCTAATCATTATTATTATCATCGTTTTGTATTATTCGTCGCGTTTAAATTTATAACCGATAATGGAAAAAAAAAAAAAAAAACATTTTCGTTTTTTAATTAATAGTTATTATTATTATTATTTGTTCATTTTGTATTCGTCGAACGTATACAAATTTTTTTAGGTTTTCGAGAGAATAAAAAGTAAGAAAAAATGTCGACGTTTTTTTTTTTTTTAGGTTTGGTCGTACCTGAAATTTTTTTTTAATTTTGGTTTATTTATTACAAAAATTTTTAAAAGTAATAAAAATTAATTTTTTATGTCTTTTGCGAGACAATTTTTTTCCATCCACCCGTTTAAGGTTTGGTTGTTGTTTGTTTGTTTGTTTATTTGAAGAATTTTATCTGATGTGATAAACAAACAATGAATAATTTAAAACTTTTTTTTTTTTGGGGGGGAGGGAAGGGGGAGAAGGAATTAAAAATTTTTCAAGGTTTAAATTTTTGCAATTATCCTTTTATAAAAACTGGAATGAAAAAAACATTTTTTTGGAGAATTCCAGGAGCGACCGGACGTTATAATAATAATAATAATTATTTTAATGTATTTATTATTTTAATAAAATTTTATTTATATATATCAAGGGTCGATGATGATGATGATAATAATAATAATTTAGTCGTTAATTAAAACGAGTTTTAATTACCGAAAAAAAAAATTTTTTTATTTTTTTCCTGGAGCGACGGTATAAAAACTACTGGAAAAATTTTTTCCTTAAAATTTTACCTTAAAAAATTTATATAAATATTTCTCCAGTTTTTTTGTCAGATCACTGGAAACGTTTGGAGTTGTCAAAACCGACATTTTGTTTTTAAGAAAAAAATTTTTTTAAATTCCAGTAATCAAAATTGAAATTTTAAAAAATTCCAGTTTTTTTTTTTTTATCAAATAAAAACTCTCTCCTGGAATTATTATCAAAATAATTTAAATATTAAGGGTGTGTGTGTGTTAACTTATGAATCGATTCCAGAACTAATTTTTAATATGAGTTTTTTTTCGTTTCTCCAGTTTCCGCCTTTTTCATCTCCTCTATAATATTTGACTGTAGAATTTTTTTTTATTAAAATATCATCAGAAAAATTTAAAAAAAAAAAAAACGAATTCGTGAATTTAAACGTCCATAAAAAAAAAAAACCGGAAACGTGGCAGTAGATTTCAATCAATCAGATACAACAAAATAAAAAGGAAAATTTTTTTTTAATTTTTTAAATAATTTCCCGATCGTTTTGTTGTTTTCTTATCGATTTATATAATGATAACTCGTTTCATTTTTTAGATAAGAGAGAAAAAAAAATCGTTTAAAAAATTGTCCAGGAATTCTCCAGTGAGGTTCATAAAATATCCTCCTCATTCATGGCTTAAAGGTAAAATAATTTTTTTTTTTTTTTTAATTAATTATCGTTTATAGTTTAGGGTAAAAAGGTGGAGTAGAAGTAAATTTACAAAAAAAAAAGTGTTATTAAATATATATAAATTAAGGTCGTAAACAGTGTGTTAATATTTTTCTCCAGCGGATTTCTCCAAAGTCTTTCTCTTCTTCTTTGGAAAAATTAAAATTTATTAACTGATAAAATAAAAATACGTTTGTTAAAACATGCGATGACCACCAACGTGATCATCTCGAGGCTGTTTTTTAAATATTTATTTATTTATTTTTGATTTCAACGTTTACGTTTATTAACGCGCCCCCCACACCCCTCACACTCCCCACCCCCCAACTCTTCCAGATGGAAAATTCTCCAGTAAAAATACAATTTTTCTTTATTTCCTTTTTTAATTTCATCAATTAAAATTTTCTTTTTTTTTTTTTTAAACTAGTCCCACGATTTTTTTTTTCAATTTGATTTTTTTTAAAATTTCCTGGAGAATTTTTTTTTCTCCATTTCCATTCTCTCCATCATTTTTCTCCAGACCGAAAAAAAAACAAAAAACCGTTAAAATATAATTTACCAAAAAAAAAAAAAGAAAAAAAAATGTCCGAACATTAATTTTTGGATGAACTCAAGTAAAAGATAAAAATTCGCCACGATTCGGTTGATTACAATTTATCCAGGTAATAATGATGATAATGATAATGATAATGATAATAATGATAATAATAATGATGATAATTTTCTCTCCAGGTTTTTTTTTTAAACTTCGCCAATTATTAATGTATTCTAACGTTTTTTTATTTTTTTTTTAATTTTATGATCCGTAACAAAAATTTTTAAAATGTTACATAAAGAGAGAGAGAGAGAGAGAGAGAGAGAGAGAGGTAAAGATAGAGAGAGATAGAGAGAGAAAGAAAGAGAGAAATAATAATAATAATGATTTTTTTTAAAAACTTTTTGCGAAATAGAAATGAATTTTTTTTTTTTAATGTATTTTCTCCAGTAATCGATTGCAATCAGACGGGATAAAATGGGGGGTGGGGGAATGGGGGAATGAGGGGAATAAGAGGGTAACCGGAAACAGTTCGCGGTAAAACGCGGCGTAATTCAAACGTTTCGCAACGATTCGCCATGTAAGGCATTAAAAAAAATTTTTTACATTTTGCATTAAACGACGCGCGATCTTTGTATCTCTTTTGACAAAAATGGCTTCGAAATAATAATAATAATAATAATAATATATATCTTTACGCAGGTGTAACAATTTAAATAATACAAAAAAAAAACAAATTTAGGTATAAAAAAAAATTTTTTATTTTATTTAATATTCTTTTGAATCGAGTTCCAGGTTTTGTTGTTCCAGGTTCGTTTCGGCTTTTAAAAGTTTAAACAAATTCAATCAAATTTTAAAATTAGAAAAAAAAAAAAAAAATTTTTTTTAATTATGTTCAACGACTTTAATAAGGCGGTTGACCTTTTATTAACCTCAACATCCATCCAGGTTCGGTAAAAAAAAAAAAAACCGCCCATCGTCGTTTAATTGTCTACAAAACGATCGAAACCTACAGAAAAGAATAACCAATCAAATTTTTTTTTTTTTTTTATTCGAATTTTCGGCGCCAGGTTTTTTTTAATAAACAGCAGAAGAAAAATAATAATAATAATAATAATTATCGTAAAGTTTTTTTTTCTTCTTTGTTTTATAATTATTATTATTTAAAAATCAGGTAGGATCGAGAAAGAGAGAGAAAAAGGTTTTTTTTTTTCTAACCGTCGATAAATAGAATTTTTAATAAGTGGGGGTTTTTTTCTTTTTCGTGTAATTAATCATTTAAAAAAAAAAAAATTATGTTTAGTCGTGGAAGGAGAATGTGAAGAGAGGAATGGAAGAAGGGGAAGAATCGGTTTGTCTAATTATGATATTATCCTTAAGAAAAAAAAAAAAGGCTTTCGGTACCCGCGAATGGAAAAAAATAAATTATAATTAACAAAATAAGGATGGAATACGCACACAGGCACAGACAGTACGCGGGCGTTTTACTGTCGAAATAATTTTTTAAAAAAATTTTTTTTACCGTCGTGGCACCAGC
Source organism: Pediculus humanus corporis (assembly GCF_000006295.1). Taxonomy (NCBI): domain Eukaryota; kingdom Metazoa; phylum Arthropoda; class Insecta; order Psocodea; family Pediculidae; genus Pediculus; species Pediculus humanus. The sequence continues at coordinate 589,783 of NW_002987862.1, read as the reverse complement.
GTAGAAGTTTTAATTAAAAATTGATTATTAATAAATAAATTTATTATATATAAATCGACGCCGCGTTATTTTTTTTTCTTTGGAAAATTTACGTTATGAAAAGCCGGTGTAATTACGCGGCGTAATTATTTTTGTAATTTTTACAAACGTTTCCTTCGGGCGATTTTTTCTTTTATTCAATCGTCTCGTTAATAAAAATAATTTATTAACCATTTATTGATTTAAAAAATTTTTTTTTCACGTGTAAGCACGTAAAACGCGCGTTTTTTTCTCTTTCTCTTTCTTTTATTAAACCCGAACGAAAACCCGACGAAATCATTAAAACAATTCATCGTTCGTTTCTTCGTTCGTTTCTTCCTTCGCTTTTTTCTTTCTATTTACACGATGAAAAAAATAATAATAATAAAAAAATAATCATCGTTAAGTTCTTCTTAAAAAGGAAAAACGTTATTAATAATAATGATGATGATGATGATGATAATAATAATAATAAAATCATTGAAATAATTTTTCGTTTTTTTTTCTTTTTTTTTTTTTTTTTTTTCTTCTTTTTCTATCATATTATTATCATTATTTATTAGTGATTACGATTTTAATAATAATAATAATAATAATAATGATAAATACATACCGAATGGCGACGACGATAATAAGGAGAAAAAAAATGATGATGATGATGATGATAATAATAAATAAATAAACGAACAATGTTGGTGGATTAAACCGCGGATTTAATTTGCAATAAAAATTTTATTAATAATAATAATAATAATAATAATGATAATGATGAGGGTAGTATTCGTTCCATAGATGACGTTTAAAAAAAATATACATAAAAGAGTTTAATAAATTAATAAATAAATAAATCGATTGTTAAAAAAAACTTCAGTTTCTCTTTTTTTTTTTTCTCTCTCTCTGAATTTTCCATACGTAAATTATTAATAATAATAATAATAATGAAATTCCCATATTATTATTTTTTATTCGGACGTTATTTTAATAAAAAAAAAATAGTTAATAATTTATTTATTTATTTATTAACGAATGAAAAAAAAAATGAATAAATAAATAATAAAACGGTTTTCACATCATCATCATTCGATAATTTCCTGAATGTCTGTTTATGTGTGTGCTTGTTTATTATTATTATTATTATCATTATCATTATTATTATGTTTATTATTATTATTATTACTACGGTTAATAATTTTTTTTTAGTGGCGCTTAAATCGCATATTTACGTATGTAAAAATTTATCGTTTACAATAATAATAATGATAATAATAATTTTTATGATTTGTGTTTAAGTGACGTCACACACAATAAATAATAATAATAATAAAGTTTTTTTTTTAAGAAAAAGAAAAAATTTACCATGGGGGCGGGGGGATTTAATAATTAGAAAAAAGGGGGAGTAAATGACGTAATAAACGAATCTCTCGAACGTAAAAAAAAAAAAATTATTTTCGTTCATTTCTCTTTTCTTCTTCTTCTCCGTTTCTTCCTCTATTCATGCCCCCTTTTCCCCTCCATTTCTCCTCCCCCAAATCCTATCGAATTATTTAAAAACTCAACAACAACAACAACAAAAACATTAACAGAAGTCAAAATTAACAGAATTAAAAAAAAAAAAAAGTCTTGATTTTGTTATTGAAAAAATAATAATAATAATAATAATAATAATAATAATAATAATGATAATAACACGAGCGATGATTGGTTTTATTGCCAACACAAAAATTAGAATGTTTGTATACGTGTGTTAGTGTGTGTGTGTGTGTGTAAGTGCGGGGGCGAAGAGGGATTCAAAAAAAACATTAATGTGTTATCACGTAATTTTATGTTTCAACAAAACAAAAATGTCTTCCCTCCTCCTTTTTTTAAACAAAAAAATAAATAAATAAATAAATAATTCATTAACAATTTTGTTGTTGTTGTTTGGTTTACTATTTTAGGTTAAAAAATTAAAAAAAATAATCAATAATCGATTTATTGATTTGGATAAAATAATAACGAGAGAGAGAGAGAATTAAACCTACCGCAACATTATTTTGTTTGTATAAAAACCTTGAATACCTAATGATTTCATTATCAAACCTGAACAAACTTGGACAACTTGTGTAACCTTATTAACATATATCGATTATTATTATTATTATTATTATTACGTCGTCGTCTATTTTTTTTTCTTCTGCTAAAAACTAGTTTTCGTTATTTATTAAACTTGCTAAAAAAAAAAAACTAGTCGGTAAAATGATCTCTACTCGTTTTTCTCTTTTCTCCCAGAGATTTCTCGTTTTAATTTTTACACTTTTTTATCAAAATCAAGGTTCGTAAATATTATTAATGGCGTCGAAATAATAATAAAATCAATGATGATGATAATAATAATAATGATATAGAGAAAAAAATTCTGGAATGGATGCGAAAAGAAAAAAATTGTTTTTGATGACGTAATCGTAACGTTTATTTTTTCCTTTTGGAAAAAAATTTTTTTTTCTTTACTTATTGATCACGCACGCACTCGCACACCTCCCCACCCCCCTCTTCTCCTTCTCCTCTTCTCTTTATCCCCCCAAAAATTCGTTCCAGAATTTGGAGTCGATTAAATTAAACGGATTTTTTTTTCTTTTTCTTTTTTTTTTTACGGGGTTTTGTTTGAAAAACGTCAATCAAATAAATTTAAGTCGTGTTAAATATATATATGTAGAAAGAGAGAGAGAGAGAGAGGAGAATAAAAAGCAGACGACGACGACAACGAGGAAGAGGAAGAGAAAAAAAAAAAATTGTCAAGAAAGCAAGATGTGTCACTAATGAACCATAACCAAAAGTGTCAAGGGAAAAACTTTGACTGATGATTTTCTGTGTGTGTGCATCAAAAAAAAATTTTTTTCTTCTTATTTTTATTCTTATTCTCATTCTCTATGTGAGGAAGAAAAAAAAAATTTTTTTTGGAGAAAATTCCAGCGATTCCAAAATTAAAAAAAAAAAAAAATCGACCAAATTAAAAAAATTTTTTTTAAATTTTTTTTCTCCCGGATAAATTTCAATAACGACTGGAGATTATTTCATCCCCCTTTTCAGGGATTCATCCCTTACCAAATCCCTCCCCCCGGTTAAAACTCCTGGAAAATTATTAAAATTATATAAAATCACGGAAAATTTACTGAAAAAACAAAATGGAAGGTTTGAACTTTAATGTCAACCATTTTTTTTTTTTAATCCCCTCAATAATGCAAAATAACAACAATATAATAATCGATTGAATTTATTTAAAAAACATTTTCTTATCACTAAAAACGTGATAAGAAAACCTTTTTCTTCTTATTTACGATCAAACTTTAAAAAAAAAAAAAACCCGCGTAAAAAAATTTCCGCAGTAGAATTTTATTCAAGTATTTATCATTTTAGTACTATTAAATTCCGATAGGTGTCTCTGATTGCAATAACAATTTTTTTTTAAATACGACAACAACAACAACAACAAAATTTTAATGGATTTTTTTTTACGTTTCCAATCGGATAATTTTCTTATCAATCCGGGTTTTTTTTTTTTCGTTGATAATTTCATATCGATTGGAAATTTTAATTATAATTATTATTATTATTATTATTATTATTATTGAAATTTTAAAATTTTCCTCGTTTGCGATTATTAAAGAAAAAAAAAATTTTATCCCACATTTTCAATTGATTTTGTTAAAAAAAAAAAAAAAACAAACTTGTATATAAAAATAAAAATAAATATGTATAAAATCGATGGCCTATATTTATACGTCACGTGACAAATAGTAATAATAATAATAATGACTTTAACGTTGAAAAAAAAAAAAAAATTCGGGAAATTTTTAAAAATTTGTTTGGAAAATTGCCTAATCATCATTTTTAGGGCGAAATTTCAAAAAAAAAAAAAATTAAAAAAAATTTTTTTCTGAGATGATCTTTCCAATAATAATAATAATAATTTAATCGGACTCACGTTAAATAAATAAATAATAATAATGATAAGGTTTAATAAACTTTCCCCTCCTCTCCCGCTCTTCCTTATCATACCCTTCGAAATAAAAAAATTTTAAAAATTAATAATGATAATAATTGTCAAATCCGAAACAAAAACAAGAACAAAAACAATTTTTATATAATAATAATAATAATGATGATGATGATGATGATGAAAAAGTTAAAAGGAAAAAAAAAAAGAAAAAAAAAAAAAATTAAAAACGATATTCATGATGGTGGCAAGTGGAATGCAATCGGACAAGTGGTTGCCTACGGATCGCGTTAAATCTTCCCGCCCATCGACCCATTGTCGTATTTGATCCTCCAGTTATTTTACGCGCCAAAGTTTTTATGGGCGTTCTTTAACCTGCGCAGAAAGAATTCTAAATAAAAAACGTATCGCGCAGCCCTCTTTAGAATGTCATAACACCGCCGCCGCCGTTGAGCTTACAACTACTCCCCTCTCGGCGGTGATTGACAGTTAGCAGACGGCTGCTGAACGCGCAGGGTCTGTCCAAAGTGATCGTGTTTGTAGTTGTTTTCTTATTTTTTTATTATTATTGTTGTTGTTGTTGTTGTTTTTTTTTTTTTTTTTTACTGTAATTCTTTCGAATCGTGTTTGTCTATCTATCTTAGACAAAGAGAGAAAAAAGAAAAAGTTTTCTTTAACGCGCAGTAGCAAAAGTTCTATTTAGAAAAAATATACACACATACACACACACACACCGTGTCGTGAATGTCTTTCGGTTAAACATAAATAATAATAATAATAAAAACACAAATTTGTCGGTTGTACTCTCTCGCGCACAAATACACACACACACACACATACACGAACGTGTAGAAACACACAAACGTTATCGTGTGCACGTGTAAAGTTTTTCGTTTTTTTTTTTTCTATCGAATACACACAGACCCTGATTATTAAATGCGTTGTTTGCAGCCTTTTCCGGTTCGGGTCGTTGTCGGTATCAAAGGCTGCTACTATAAGTGAAAATCGTAAAAATAATAATAATAATGTGCTCATACTGGAAATGTGTTGTGAATACGAGGTGACAGCGTCACCCCGAATCTGATATAATAATAATATAAGTGAATACTCTTGTTTTTTTTTTTCTGGATAAGAATAAAAATAGTGGAAGAAGACAAAAAAAAAAAAAATTTATGATGTTTAAATCAATTATTATCGATCGGTGTTATTTTTGTTATTGTTGATAAACGTATCAACGTGTCGTGGTAGTAGAAAAAAAAAGAAAAAAACGTTTAAAAAAGGAAAAGTTTTTTCGTTTTCCTTCCTTTCTTCCTTCCTTCCTTTTTTTTTCTATTTTTTTTTTCTTTCTCGAAAATATTATCACTTTCCTTATTATCATTATTTCTATCTCTCTCTCTCTCTCTCTCTTTTTTTCTATTTCCACTTTAAAGTGTTTGTTAGAAACGACGACGATTTTTACGTTTAACCGGTCGATAAAAAATTATTTACAGTGGCTCAGACTGCGGAATTAACCGCGGTAGCCAGGGCGTTCATGGCTCAACCCAGGGTGAGTTTTGTCGTCAATTCAATTGACATCACAAACAAACAAACAAACGAACGAACAAACAAACCTTTCCTATTATTTCCTAACGAAACGAAAAATATATAAAAAAATTATTATTTTTTTTTTTTTAAAATAAAAAACGGCGTTGAAGCGAAAACTGGCTTAGACGATAAGATCGCGAGGATCCCATGTGCTCTCTCTCTCTCTCTCCGATGTGTTTTCCTAATGTCACCATCAATCACTCGTGGAAAGAATGCCGGCGGCCATGTTGGTTTCAAGCAACAACGGAAACAAACGGGTCCACGATTTATCATCCTTATATTAGTTTTGCCTTGCTCTATTGAAATCGTTTTTTTTATTTTTCTTCTGCTTCCACTTCTTCTTCTTCTTCTACTTCTTATTTCCTTTTGATTCATTTTCTTTTTTATTTTTTCCAAAAAAAAAAAAAAAATTTTTTTTAATTTTGGGTTCCTGTTTCCTTTATTATTATTATTATTATTTACAACTTTCCACAATTTTTATATTTCCTTCCGTTTGTTATTTTAATATCATCATCCGTTCATTTCATCTCTATCGATTTTCTTTTGCCGGTTGTATTTGTTATATTATCATTCGAAACGTACCTGAAATAATGATGATGATTGTTGTTTGTTTGAATGCGACGGCGATGAAATTTCCCATAATGTTCGCTAAAACGTGCGTATAAAACAAAAAAGTAAATATGGCGCGTTTCGTTGTGTTAAAATTTTAGGAAAAAAAACTCTGGAAAGAAAATAATAATAATAGTAAGAAAACCTGGAATTGATTACGCGGCGTACCGCCGGTAATAAATTCCAGGTTCGTATCCGACGGAGATCCGCCGATTTTTTTTATTTCCGGTTTGGATTTTTTCCCGTAAAAATGAAATTAAAAAAAGTTTTTTTTTAAAGTTCCGTCGCTCCCCGTAAAAATCTTTACGGATTCGACGTACGTCGGTCCCCTCGGTAAAAATTATTTTATTGGAAAATTTAAATTCTAATCGTTTTTCCTTTTTTTTTTCCATTACTTTTACCGGAAAATTTGTTACAAATAAAACTTTTCCGCCGATTTTCATTTTTCCCTCTTTTTCTTACAAAAAAAAAAAATTTCCGTGTATCGTTTTTTTTTTCTAACCCTCCTGGAAAATTTTATTTATTTTTATTTTTTTTTGGGGGGGGGGGTTTTAACGGAATTTTCCCAAAAAAAAACTTTTCGTAATTTTCCGGGGAAAAATCGATTTGTGGAATAAAATTTTTTTTTTTTTTTTCGTTTCTCAAATCTTTAAAAAATTTTTTGTTTGTATAAATTGTCCGTGTGCGAGTTTGTCGTTGTTTGTGTTTGTTATTGCCGTCGGGAAGATAAAAAAAATAAAAAAATTTTTTTTATGGATTTCAAAAACGGATATAATAAAATTTAAAAGTTATAGAATTTTTTTTTTCTTTTTGTCTAAAATTTCTGGAGAATAAGTTTTGCCAACATAAAAAAAAAAAAAAAATTTTTTTGGCAAAAATTTTAACGTTAAAAAAAAAATGGAGTAGAAATTCGAGTTTTTTTTTATATATTTTCGTTTCTTTGTTAATCCCACTTTCCTTTTTTTATACTAATAATAATAATAATAATATTTTTCCATGATGGATATATTCCGGATTTTGTTGGGGATCCGACGGAATCGAACATTCCATAAATAATCCATTATCTTCCTTAAAACAACAACGACGACGACGAGATTTGCCATTTTTCCTAATTCTTTTTTTTTTTTGTTTTTCCCCGATTGTTTTTGTAGTATGACGACGGAATCCACCCTTACATGGACGCTGCTAGCGGGGGAGGCATGTACGACCCCCATGTGGGGCACAGACCTTTACAAATGGCTCATCATTCGCCTCACATGAATCATGCGGCTGCCATGCATGGATATCATGGAAATCACGTTAGTTCGGCTGTTACTAATCATGTGATGAGTTCTGGAGTTCCTGACGTACACAAACGGGATAAGGATGCTATTTACGGGTGAGTTATTATTATTATTATTAACATAAACCCGGATATGGAAGTGAACGAGAAAAGATATAACGAAAAAAATAATAACAATTCGTTGTGGGTGTTTGTTGTTGGTTTAGATTTCGTTAAAAAAAATTTTCCGAAGGTTTTCCACCCACTTAAATACGACAAACTCTCGCCGCCACCCCCTTCTTCCACCTTCCTCATCAAATGACGCCACGAAATTTTTAAAAATTATTTTCTACGAAAATTTTGAATTTAATTATTTTTTCGCACTCTCTCTCTCTCTCTTCTCTTTGTTAATATTATCGTAGCAGAAGAAAATCATATCCGATGATGACCAATGATCAATGATTTTAATTATTATTATTATTATTATTATTATTTGAGATTGTCGTTGTTGTTGTTGTAGTGTCATCGAGGGTGAAATTTCAAACTGAAAACAAACAAAAATAATCCGTAATATTAATTTTTTTTTTTTTACAAAAAGAAAAGAGAACGATGCGAAAATTAAAAAAACGAATTAGCGAAAAAAAAAACGATCGTGTCAGAAGATAATTTTATTATTTAAAAAAAAATTCCGACGATACCTGATTCGAATCACAAATTTTTTTTTTTTTTGTTTTATTCTACCGAAATTTAAATAACGTGTCATTAATTACAAAAAAATTCCGCGTGCGAATTTTATCTTTTTTTTTCATTAAAAATTCAACGACGTGTCATCAGAGTAACGTTCGTATAAACGACGTTCGCGGTTTTTAAAATTTTTAAATGTGCGTGTGCGTGCGTTTTCGTACGTGTTCGCTTAAAAAAATTTTTTTTTTTTTTTTTTTAATTATTTTTATTTTATTTTAAATTAATTTTGTTATTTTTTAATTCCATGCCAGGTACGATTTCTCTCTCTCTCTTTCTTCGCATAACCCTTACGACACAAACAAAATTATTATTATTATTATTATTATTTTACGCAACCGATACGATTAGATAGATAGATAGATAGATATTGACCCCCGGGGTGGGGGGCTACCGTACATAAGTTAAAAAATTTCATTTTACAAAAAAAAAAAAAAAACTTTTTAGAAATGATAATGATAATAATAACGACCATAATGATGATTATGATGATGATGATAATAATAATTTTTTCGTGCCTTTTTTTTTTTTTACAACTGGTTCAATTTGGTCGATCCGGTAATTACTATTATTATAGTTTTTTTCTCATTACAAAATTACAACTCTCTCTAATTTATATGACAAAATTTTGACGCCTCTCGCTATATAATTGTATAGCGCTATAATTTTTTTTTTTTTTTACTCTCGACGGTTTAAACTATTAATAAATATTTACGGGGGTGTGCGCGAGTGCGTGTGGGGGGAGGGGATGGGAGGGAGAAAAAGAAAAAAAGGGTGACGAACGAGCGCAAGAGTAAACAAATAAAATAAAAATAATTCTAATTATTTTTTATCATTATTATTATTATTATTATTATTATTATTATTATTATTATTATTATTATTATTATTATTATTATGGATATATAAAATGTCTTTTTTATTTACGTTTTTGCGGTTGTTGTTGTTTGTTGTTTGTCGTAGAGAAAATCAAGGCAAACAAGCGTTAAAGCTAACTGAAATGTTTATTATTTTGTTCTCTTGGAAAAAAAAAAATGCGAACGATTACGCGACGTTTATTATTTAATTTATATTAATTACAAATAACAAACGGATGATGTTTGTTGATTGTGTTTGTTACGTTCACGTGAAGTGTTTGTGTTTATTCTCGCGCACACACGCACGTGAAAAATCCCCGAAAAAGGGAATTAATTGATAAAGAAGAGAAGAAAAAACGTCATCGATTAATTATTATTATCATTATCGGAAAATTACGTCATATGATAAAATTTTTTTTTTTTCTACTAAGAGAGAGAGAGAGATTGTTATAGTCGATCGATGATTACGTCATCATCATCATATTCATATAGGTGTTGGTTTTTCGTCGAAAGGTGATGGATGTTGGTATTAGTTGTAAGGCGGGAAAAAATAACCACCCACCAATTTATCAATTGAATTGCTCCCGCGTATACGAAATTTTCCTTTTTTTTTCATTTCTCTCGTCTTCCTCTTTTTTTTCCCTTCCTGTTTTTCTCCCTTTTTTTAAAAAAACACTTCGATTCGTTCCAGAACAATATTCTGGAAAAAACAAGGAAAAAAACACACACATCGTTCAATTTCAAATCCGTGAAATTTAAATATTATTATTATTATTATTATTATTATTATTATTATTATAGTTTTTACTACGTCGATCGTGCCACGACAAAAATAATAATAATAATAATAAATAAAAAGAAATTCTAAAACCACGACGATTTTATTATTATTTAATTTAATAATTAATATAAAAGTAGTTAATGTCAACAAACAAGAATTGAATCCATCTTTACCCCATTCGCACCCCTCCCCCCTTTCTTTTCGTTTTTTTTTTGATTGCGTTTAAAAGGTTAAACCACAAATGCTAAGTAAAGAAGTGGAAGCAGAAGAGAAAAAAAAATTTCAAAGGATTACATTGTAAATATTTAAAACGTAAAACTCTCATTTTAAAAACCCATAAAATGATTTATTACTTTTACTACAAAATATATAGTATCGTGAGTTTTTTTTTTTTTTCGGGTCGAATTAGTGCGTGTGTGTGCGTGAGTGAGTGCGTGTATGCGTGCGTGCGTGTTTGTACCTTTTCGGTTAATTGAAAATTTTTACCTTTAAGAAGAGCAAACGGTTTTTTTTTTGACGTGACTTGAAAATGTTTAAAAACGCATTAGTTTTCTTATGTTTTTTTAACGTTTAGCAAATAACTACTACACTTCATTTAATCAAAAATGCAACGAATTTTTCTACTTACACGTTCGTTCTACGTACACGTTCGTGTAAGAGAGCAAACGAGAAAAACTCCCCTTAAAAAAAATTTTTTTTCATTTTCATTTCATTCAAAGTAATAAAAAAATTTTTAACTTGTAAAATAATAAAATGTTACCCTTAAACCTTATAAAAATATCAACAACAAACAACAAACTACAACAAATCGGAAGAAGGAAGGAAAAAAAAGTGCGTGTGTGTGTGTGTGTGAGTCTACGACACCTGGCTTAAAAGTAACATCATCCATTGCCATGATTTAGTTTTTTTTTTTTTACTCATCCGCCATTTTGGATTTTATTTCTGGAAATTTCCAGAAAAAAATAAATTTAGAACTGCCATCGCCACCACCACCCCGGCTACTACCGTCGTACGCAAAAAAGAAAAAATTTTTTTTACGATTGTTTCTAATAGTTTTTTTTTTATGGTGGCAACATTGATTTTCTTTTTTGTATAAAAATTTATCGACGTTTTATTATTATAATAAATATTATGTTTAATAAAATAATAATAATAATAACAATTTCAACAATTCAACACCCATAAAAAAAAGAAAGTTAAAACTCGTTAAACATGACAAATTGTTAAGCAAACAAACAACAAACTCAATTCGTAGTAGTAAAAGGGCGGGGGTGGTGGTAGTGGCGGTGGTTGTACCGGTTTGCATTAAATTTTTTCGATAAAAATTAGTTCCACCGCCTTGTTTTAATAACGTTTCCGATTTTTTTTTCTTGGTTTAATAATAATAAAATTGTCTGATTCCACGTTTGAAATGAATTTTTTTTTTTTTAATTTTCTCATCGGTTTTTCACGATTATTATGAAAAAAAAAAATGATTAATTTTTTTTGTTGCTATTTGTTTGTTTGTTTTTATTATTGTTTGTTAAGACGTGAAATTTTCCGTTCGTGTGGTTGTTTTCTTTGTTGTCGTTTGTAGGATTTTTTATTTATTTCATTTACGATTAATTTTTTCCTCTTTTTTTTTATTCGTTTCGCGTTGGTTTTTTCTTTTCTTTTTCAAAACGTCTTCTGACACTTTTTTTTAAATTTATAAATAGGGGAGGGGAGGGAGAGATAGTACGAACGTAATCGTAAAAACGTTCGATTGATTCGAACGTTTTTCTTCGATGAAACAAACAAACAAAAAAAATTTTTTTTTCGAACGTTTCATTGATTATATTGTTGTAAAATTTTCTGGCAGTTTTTTTTTTTTTTCATATAATTTTCGTTCGAATTTATTGAAATATTTTTAAACGTGGAAATAGGCAAAGAGAAAGAGAGAGAGAGATAGAGATAAAGAGAGAAATGGCAAACGTTTCAAAATAACTTTTTTTTTTTTTTTTTTTTTAATAAATTATTTTTCATTTTGTTATTAAAAACTTTTTCTTTTCGTTTTTTTTTTGTTGCTGACGTCATTCGTCTTTCTAATGCCACTTAGTTTACGTTTTTTTTTTATAATTTCATCCCGGATTTTATTATTATTATTATTTAAAAAAAAAAAATTTTTTTTTTGATTGTTTTCGTAAACAAACACAACCGACAGGAAATTAAAATTAAGAAATTTTTTTTTTATAAACATTTTGCGGTTGTTTTATAAAACAAACAAACTCGTTTGCGCCAAAAAAATTTTCTTATACGTAATTAAATTGCAGAAAACAAAATAACTACAACCACGACAACAACCGCCACCGCCATGTTTTTTTTTTTTTATAATTCGATAATAATAAGTTAAAATTTCAATTTACTCTTTTTTTTATTTAAAAATCCAGATAATTTTAATAACATTCGGACGACGGAAACGGGATTTTAACAATAATAATAATAATTTTTTTTTGTATTTTCGTTCCAGGCATCCGTTATTCCCTTTGCTAGCGTTAATATTTGAAAAATGCGAATTGGCAACGTGCACGCCTCGGGATCCTGGAGTTGCCGGTGGAGACGTTTGTTCTTCCGAATCATTCAACGAGGATATTGCCGTTTTTTCTAAACAAGTAAGTTTTTTTCCGAACTCACCCGAACATACCCGAACGTGTCACCCTGTCTCTCCAACCCACCCCTAATAATAATAATAATAAATTTAATTATTTGACGTATTCATAATCGACGCGTTTATAAAAAGCTACTAATAATAATGATGAAAATTAATAATAAAATTTAAATCGATTTATCGATTTATTGATTTATTCGTACTTCGAGGTAATGATAATAATAATAATAATAATCGGTACTTGTTTCTTATTGATTTTTAAAACCAGACGACGACGACAACGACGACGCCATTTTTAAATCCTTTTGTTCGATTTTTAAAAAAAAAAGTTTTTGTCATTTTTCAAAGGAAAAAAAAACCGTTACGTTTAAAAATTTTTTCCATTCATTAAAAAAAAAAAAAACTTTTTATTTAAATAATAATAATAATAAAAGGAAAAAATTATTTTTTTTTTAGCATTTCTTTCTTACGGGGGATGGAAAGGGGAGGGTGGGAGGGGAAAAGGATTATTCGAAATAATAATAATAGTATTCTTATTGTCATCCTTTTTTTTATATTTTTAGAAAGTTTATTGATCTTAACTAACCGAGCCCCCAAAACTAATAATAATAATAATAATGATTTACAACAACGACAAAAAAAAATTTTTTTTTAAACTCACCCTTTTCTGGATTATTATTATTATTATTATCATTTTTTTTTTGTCTCGAAAAATATTTCGTTCGTGTTTTTAGAAAGACAAAAAAAAAAAAAAATGAGTTGAACGAACCAAAATGGCGGAATTATTGTAAAAATTATTAACGACGATGATGATGATGATGATACTGATGGTGGTGGTGATGATGATGATGATACTGATGGTGGTGGTGATGATGATGATGATGATGTTGTTAGCGATGATGATGATATTGTTTTTATAACAGTTCGAGAGTTTGAAACCAAAAAAAATTTTTTTTGCTTCTTGTGTTGTTTCGAAAACGTTCGAAATTTATGAGTGTGCACGTGCGCGTGCACGTTTAGACTGTATATATCTGTATATTTTCTACAAGGGATTTTTTTATATTGAGGGTTGAGAACCATCGCTAATCTCACGGTGTTGCATTTAAATTGAAATTGGATATTTTTTTTTTTTTAAGGGAAAAAAAAACTTTGCCAACCATCGTAGTTTCACCCGCATTTTTATTTTTCATTTTTTTTTTTTGACGAATTCAAGGTCGTTAAGGTTTTTTTCGAGTATGCGCGTGCGCGTAAAAGTCCGTACCTACGTACCGATCTATAGAGATTTGAAAAAAAAATGAAATCCGAACGGATTTCGTACATATATTTAATAACGATCATTTAAATGATAATTAATTATTCCACATTACGTCGTTTTTATCTAATCCCACGTTTTTCACGGGTTTTTCTATAGTTTGCTAACACGCGAATATTATTTTGGCAATCGTTCTTACCTTTTTTTTTTGGCATGATTAATTCAAAACCATCTTTTTTGTTTTTTCACGTTCGAAAAAGTAACGCAAAAGAAAAAAAAATTGATTTAATTTATTTCGACGTGTAATAATAATAATAATAATAATAATAATAATGATAATGCTAAAGAAAAATAATAAAATTCTCACACGGAACAAAACAATAGGACGACAAACAACAACAAGTCCTTGATATAAAATTCATATTATGTATGTATCGTAATTATCATTATCATAATAATAATTCGTGGCACAAGTAAAAAAAAAATACCACCCATGATTACGTGTAAAATTTTATTTTTTTAAAAATATGAATTGATTCTAGTGCCACGTTAAGTATATTTTATATAAAAAACGATATTATATTTAAAATTAACCGTCAAACAATAAAAAAATTTTTTTTGTTTTGTTTTGATCTTTTTGACATCATTTCCCGTTTGAAAAATTTTTATGAATTTTTTTCGTTTGTTTGTTTGTGTTTGTTGCAACGTGGAATTTAAACCGATTTTAACATTCGTGCCACGTACTATGTAAATTCTTATGTAAAATGACAATTGCAATTGCATTATGAATTTTTTTAAATAAACAAACGTTTTTAAAAAAAAAAATTTTTTTTTTTTTTTTAAAACGATAATATTTTTTTTTTGTTTTTAATCGTTAATGACACGTTTTTTTTAAGTTATCGGTGTAATTGATAGGCGTAACTAAATGCCAAAATGGCACAAAATAAATAGGAAAACATCTCAGTTAGGAGCCTTTTATGTGTCACAGTTTGCGGTGATTTCATTGTTTGAATTCTCTTTATGACGACGACAAAACTCGTGGTCTCATAAAAAAACTACTATCTACTGCTTTTTTTTTCCTTTCTTCTGCCACGTTTTTTTTTTTTTTTTTTTTTTTTAATTTTCTTAAAAGTTTCGAACGTAAGATTTGTAAAAGTTTATTTATTACGTCGACCTTGTTAATCCCGAATTTATTTTATGCCCAATTTGGCCAATATGATAAGTACGATCAATAAATAAAATGAGAGTGAGAGAGAAAGAAGAGAGAGAGAGAGTAGATGTGGGTGTGCGTGGATGCAAAAAAACGGTTTAAAAAAATATTTTCTTTCATTCATCCACCCCGATCCGTTCCATCGTGTCGTCCATTTTCTAATTTTCTTTTTTTTTTCGTTGTCTATTTACACGTTATTTCGTAAATTTTTTTTTCTTTCGTTTCTATCAGACATATATTCGATCATTAAATGACTGGCAGCTTGAAATTTTTTTTTTTTTAAATTTCAAAGGAGGGTTAAAAAAAAAAATGGATAAATTCGTTCGTTCGTTCGTTTCCTCGCTCGCTAGCTGGAGTTTTTTTTTTGGAGAAACAAAATAATAATAATAATATTTAAATATAATGACGTTGCGTTATTTAATTCCACGCATCGTCGTTCGTAACGAACGAACAACAACAACATTAGAAAAAAAAAAGCCTTCGTTTTAAGGCTGCAACCTTTTTTTTTTCTACAAAAGATCCCTTTTTCTTTTTATTAAACAAATAAAGTAGGTGAGAAGAAGTAAAAGAAATAATAATAATAATAATAATGGCGTTCGTCGAACGTATCATCATCATTATCATCATGAATAAATTTCCAGTAATTTTTTTTCACTCTTTATTTAATCCCCGCCATATTTGTTTTTAATTTATCGATAATTTTTTTTTCTGATTTAAAAAAAAAATCGAAATTTATTATTATTATTATCATCATTATTATCATTATTATTATTATTATTATTATTATTATTATTATTATTATTATTATTATTATTATTATTAGTATTAATATTATTTCAAATAAATGTTTATATAACTTATTTAAAAAAAAAGAAAAAAGCACACGAAATTGAAAAGAAAAGAAAAGAAATAATAAAAAAAAAAAAACGTTTCAGGTTTTTTTTTCTTCTATTTTTTTTTAAGGTTCGGTTTTACCGAGAAGATAAAAAAAAAAAGTTGGTTTTGTGGCTGAAAAGGGACTCCCCGGGGAGAGAGAGAGAGAGAAAGAGAAAGAAAGAGAGAGATAAAGATAGAGAGAGAGAGAAGTTGTCGTAAATAACATAAAAAAAAAGAAAAAAAATTCAAGGTATTCTTTCGAGTAAACGTAGACGATATTTAAAGGTATATACACATAATTCAGGTATCTCGCAGTGCGTGTGTGTGTGAGAGAGAAAGAAAGAGAGAGAGAGTGAGAGAGATGTTTCCTATGAGTTTCTCTTGTATTAAATAAAAAAAAATCTTTATAACGAGACAACATAAGGATTTAAAACAATTTTTTTTTATCTATCTCTCTCTTTCTCTCTCTCTCTTTCATTAATTTCCTCTCACCCACTATCTCTCTCTCTCTCTCTCTTTTTCTTTCTTTTTAATACGTATACGGGAATTTTTCTTTCTTTTCTTTCTTTCTTTCTTTTCCCCTTTAATTATATATCATTTTTCATTGTGAGTTTTTTTTTTAATTCCATAACGTCTGGAGAATTCGATTATTTAAAAAAAAAAAATGGCGGATTCCTTGTTTCCGGTTTTATTCGAACAAATCGAACCCATTGATATTTAATTTACATCATTCTCATTTAATTATTATTATTTATCGAAACTATTGTTTATCATAAAATCCATTGTACCTTGATCAATTTATAACGAACGAATTTTTAATAATAATAATAATAATAATAATAATAATAATGATGATGATGATGATGATGATGATGATGATGAATGCCTTTTCTTTGTAAAAAAAAAAAAAACATCAACGTTCCATATCTTTCTCATCGCAACAATTAACATTAATATCATATCTCTCTCTTTCTCTCTCTCTTTTCCAGTAAGAAAAATTTACGCTTCGTAATAATAATAATAATAATAATAATAATAATAATAATAATAATAATAATAATAATGATAATGATAATAATAATAAATGATTTGCAACGTTGTTGTTTGAATTTAAAAAACAAAAGCAAAAAAAAATTCTCGAAGGTTTTTTAATACGAAAAAAAAAATACGTAAAATGATAATGATAATAATGATAATGATAATGATAATAAATAAAAGTTCGCACCCTCATATTTCACAACATATAAAGAAAAAAAAACTAACAAACTGGGCGTTAAGTAATTGTACGTAATATTAATTACCTGTAGACAAATTTTTGTTTGTTTACCTTCAATATTTAAATTTAGTTAAATTCAAGTTATGGTTAAAATGTCGCAATTAATTATTATTATTATTATTATTACTTAACTTGGCAGGGTTGTGTTATTTTTCTTTTGACACGACTCCAATAAATTTCAAATCGCTCACAAAAAAAAAAAAAAAAATTATTTTAAATTTTATTAATTAAATTTTCGATAAGTTAAAAAAATGTCAAATTTTATTATATTTTAGTATTATTATTATTTGGTTAATGCCACGACATTTTTTTCCATGATGATAATAATGATAATGATAGAGAAAAATTTAAAGGGTTGTTATTATTATTGCTATGTAAAAAGGATTTGTTGTTTTTTTTTAAATTTGATTTTGCGGTCATCGAAAAAAGAGATAAAATAAAAGTCCATTTTGATATCTTGCATCTGTCATTTACATCCCTCATTCGCAACAAACAATAACAACAACAACCGACGGTGATTTTAAAAACAAACAAACAAAAGCAAGCAAAATATATTCTTAAGTACCGATAATATAAATTATATTAAATTTTTTTTTGTTTCTGAGTGAGTGTATGTTTCAAAAAAAATAAAATAAAATGGACGAAGTTTGTTACGTATTATACAATAGCAGAAGATTTTAACCAACAACAACAACAACAAACAAAAGCAGAAGTTTTTTTTTTCTTTGGTAGTAACGCTTCACGTAACACACGTTTCGGGATTGGTTTTCATATATATACGTATTGCATCCCTTTTTGTTGCTCTCTTTTACTCACCGGAACCGGTCTCCTTTTATTATTATTATTATTATTATTTCTAACTAAAAATTTTTAAAATTTAACATTCCCAAAAGGAAAAAAAAAATGTACGGGATAAGGGGAAGAAGGGAAAATGAAAATAATAATAATAATAAATGAAATGACGAGGGATTGACATTTTTAATTTGTACTATTATAACACATAAATTATATTCGATTCAAATTTTTTTTTTTTTTGTTACGTAATAAATTGTTTTTTTACTACTACAACTACAACTACTACTGCTGCCACGACGACGTGACGTTTGTATTTAATACATTTTTTTTTTTTTAATATCGTGATTGTAATTATTAAAAAAATTATCAAAACGATAAATTTCGGACACGTTTTTTCTACTTTTTGTGTTGTCACATTTGTATTCGTTTCTCGATTTTTTTAAATTTAAACCTTTTCGAACGTGTGCGAAAAATATAATAATAATAATAATGATGATAATGATAATATTTTATTATTGAACGATCGATAGAGAAAAAAAAAATTACCGTAATAATATTTTTTTTTTTTTTTCCCCCGTCATTTTATATTTAAATATATCGTTCGGTTCTTGTCAAATTTTTCCTTCTTCGAGAT
Organism: Pediculus humanus corporis; assembly: GCF_000006295.1. Lineage (NCBI taxonomy): Eukaryota > Metazoa > Arthropoda > Insecta > Psocodea > Pediculidae > Pediculus > Pediculus humanus. The sequence goes on along the minus strand of NW_002987862.1, from coordinate 571,290 downwards.
ATTTTTGTGCATTTCCGGTTTTTCGGGAATATTTTTTTTTTGAGGGAAGGGGGGAAGGAGAATTTGATCGTTTGGGTATTTTGTTAAAATTAAAAATTCCCGCCAAAAAATAATTTTTAAAAACGTTTAAACGACTTGGAAAAAACAGAATAATGCTCGCATATTTTTTTTTGTTGTGCGTTTGTTTGTACGTGTTAGTGTGTGCGTGTGCGTGTGCGTGTACGCGTTTGTAGTTTTATGATTCACTAAGGTAAAAAAAAGAAAAAAAAAAACATTTTTTAGAAAAGGAAAAAAAAAAAATTTTTTTTACTCGAATAAAAGAAGCAGGTAAAAATCATTTAGATTTGAATAAGCAAACAGCAGGGGTGAACAACAACAGTTTTAAGCTAAACAATGGACATCAATAACAATAGATTTGGTTGTTGTTGTTGTATGTACGTATATGAGGAGAAGGAGGAGGACAAGGGTGACCGTTGGCCTTGAGCTTTGAATGCAACAAATCTTTAATAATAATAATAATAATATTTCTATCGGATCAATAACCCCAGGTATTTAAGGTTTCCTTCTTTTTTTTCGTGAATTTTAACTTTGTTTTTTACTACCACGACGGTTTCATCACTCCCGTTTCTCTTCCCTCTTCCTTCTTCCCCTTTACATCCCGTTTCCCCCCTCCTCCCTTCCCCTTCCACGTTTTCGCTCCGATATCTGTTAAAACTAAATTTAATTTCAAGAGCGTTAAATTAATGACGGTTGTAATTTTCTTTTTTTTTTAATTAAATTTTATTTAACTCATGTTTAATTAATAAATCCTTTTTGTATGTGTGCACGGTTCGCGTTGTTGTTTGTTGTTTGTTGTTGTTGTTCTTTTTATTAACAAATATGGCGGCGTAATGTATATAATTTTAAATGTTTTATCCGTGGTTTTCACTTAAAAAAAAAAAAATTGATTTTTTTATTAATAATGAGGTTTTTGGCTCTCGTTCAAACCGCAATTTTTTTTGTTGTTGTTTGTTTGTTTGTTTGTTTCTCTCTCCCTTTAAACGTATCGGTTTTCTCATGATTTAACAAACGCCAAAGGGTTTTTTTTACCAACCTTATTCATCGATCGATTTCTGACTATCTTTTTCCTTATTGGTTTCAACGTAAAACAACATTTTACGTTTGTGCAAATAACTAAAAAAAAAATTGATAAATCTAATGCCACGTTCGTTCATTTGCCGCACGTTTTAAAAAATTTATTATTATTATCACTCATAAATTAAACGTTTTAAATACGACGAGAATCAAAACGTTATAAGAGAAAATAAAATGTCGAGACGGTGACGATCGGGGAGAGGAAGGAGTTTCCATCGGGAAAATTTACAACGATGATGATGATAATAATGATAATAATTAAAAGAAATTTGTCTTTTTTGTTGCTAAATCTAGCGCCTCTTATTTAAATAAATTACAATTAATAAAACTCGGTGTAAATTGGATCGTAAAAAAAAAAAAAAAAAAAAAAAATTTCAAGCGAAACAAGTGCCAGTTCATAAGAGTTGACTTTTCTAATTAATGTGGCATAAATAATTTTCTTTTCTTTTTCTTTTTTTTTTGTTTTTCGTACGTGACTCCTGTTGTCACGCGGTTGACGACGATAAACATTTTTCTATAATATTATTATTATTGGAAAATTTATCATATTGATTTTTCCTTAATTTTCTTTTACGTTTATCTCTCCATTCACGTGACGAGAAAAAACGTTTTTAACAATTTCCAATTAGTCCTTTTGGATTTTTCTAATTACACGTCGAATTTCCCGAATCGAGTGGTGTCACTTTAAACATCGTACTTAATCGTGTAACGGATAATATTAAAAAAAAAATCTTCGACGTGTAACAAAACAATAATTTGACTCTTACGAGAATAATTCTCATAAATTAAGACGTTTTGATAGATTTGCAAGTTTCTTTTCGTTTGTTCGTCTCTGTCCCCTCTCTCCTCCCCTTACCCCCCCCAGCTTGACATAACCTTTTGAACTCTTTGCCATTTCATCAATAACAACGCCAATACATTGACACACATTGTTGTTTTCATTCTCATTAAATTTATTGTTAAAATTATTCGCGTGGTAAAACTCGCAACAAACAACAACAACAACAACGCACGTTTTGATTTATGACTTTTAAATCGAATCCATCTTTAATGATTATATACGATAAAAAGAAAATCCCGCACCGCAGGAGGAATCAACTCAAAACAATCGACGAAAGATTTAACAATAATAATAATAAAAAATGACAAATTTGACGTGGAAAACTTTTTCCAGAAAAGAAAAAAAAATTTTTTAATTCTGGGAATGTGTCATAAAAATACTCACGATGTCAAATTATATATGAAAAAACAAACAAACAAACAATATTGCAAAAATATAGAAAATTTTCCCTCCGCGTTTGTTGTTGTTGTCGATTGTTTAAATTCGTTTGACCTCACAAAGGAAAAAAATTTTTTTTTTTTATTCCAATAGAAATGACGAATTGCGCGGTCGTAGGCGAGCGATTCCTTTAAATACATAAAATCCAATTATTCAACGTCCTCGAGTGTATCAAACAATTTTTACAATAATTCGAGTGTACAAAAAACCAAACGCATGAGTGCACATTATAAACTATACACACACACACACACAATGAGAGAGACAGAGAGAGAGGGATAGTAGAGTCAAAAAAAAGAAAAAAGATAGATAGAAAAATCTCCCACAATACCTGGGGTAGTAGGTAAAGAGGAGAGAAGAACGACAAAGAAATCAAAAATGGCGACCGCCGCTATATAAATGAAGGTGCTTTTATTATTATTATTATCATTATTATTATTAAATACAATATCAAGTTTTTCGGTTTGACTGTGTAAAGAATTAAAAATGAACGATTTTTCTACTACCACGTTTTTATATTCAATCAAATCCCTTTTATTTAGCAAAAAAAAAAAAAAAAAGAAGAGGGTCTAACAAAAAAAAAAAAACTTTTTTTTTTTAAATATTATTATTATTATACCGTTTGTTGTTGTTGTTGTTGTTGTACCTCCAGCAATGTTTGTTGATTTTACCCGGGAATTTTTATCCCTAATAAGACTTATATTAAAACCAACGTTGCCAATTTTTAACGCGACGTAATTTTAATTTTTTTTTTTTTTCTATTACAGATCCGCCAGGAGAAACCGTATTATATTGCCGATCCGGAAGTCGATTCACTTGTAAGTATAACAAACAAACAAATTTGTTTAAAACGATAATAATAATAATAATTATTATTTTAAAATGTTTAAATGACGTCACAACCGTTCGTTAAATTTAATTTTATTGGGATTCTACCCAAATTACCACCCCCAAACACACGAAAGCAATTCTGTTGTTTTTTATTTTAAATTTCGCGCCATTTTTTTAAAAAAAGTTTAACGTTTTTCGTGTAAAAAGAAAAAAAAACAAAGATTAGGTAAAAAAAAAAAGAAGGAGGTAGTATTGGATTTCGTTTGTCGTTTGTTTATTTGTTTAAATTTAAGATAAGTTTTTCAACCGTTTTTTTTTTTATTTGTATGCCAATATTTACACATTCGTGTTCGGATTATGTCGAAGACATTTTTCTCTCTCTCTCTCTCTCTCTAAACCAATAAAACGTTCGTCCTTGTTTAATAATAATAATAATAATTATGTTTGTTTATGATTCCGATGGGTTTATTTATTTCAAAAAAAAAAAAAAATATTTACACGCGTAATAATATGTTTTATTCTTCCTCTTTCTTCTTCCACGTTAATTTTTTTAAATTTTTTTATATTTTTTTTTCGTAATTATTTATGTAGATTTCTTTTTTTTTGAACGTGTCAATAGAATTTTTTTTCGGTTGAGTCCGTCGTCGATTTATTTCTTATCAATCGTAAAAAAGAGAGAGAGAGAGAGAGAGAGAGAGAAAATTTAAAATCCCACCTGCCAGTTTTTTTTTGATAAAAATCTTTTATTTTTATACCTACGAACGGTCCCGCGTGAGGTTTAAGAAAAACGTTAAATAATTATTTGATGACGTAGTGACGTATTTAATGTTTTTCCTAAATTTTAGTTTCCTTGAAACCACGATTTTACCTGACACGTCACATATACTTATCAATTATCGTATACCTTAATAAGGTATTTTTTATCATTATTTTAAGGTTGCTAATTTAACCGGTTTAATCTCATTTTTCTTTCTCTCCCTCTCTTCCTCCCTCCTTTCCCCTCCCCCACTCTCTCTCTTCGTCATTTAAACATTGTCGTTTGTTGTAAATTAAAAAAAAAAAAAAAAGAAAATTTTCCACCTGTACCTGAAAAATAAATTTTTTTTTAATTAAAACTTTTTTTTTAAATTTTTAGATGGTGCAAGCAATTCAGGTACTTCGGTTCCACCTTTTGGAATTGGAAAAGGTAAGTTTTTTTATTTTTTTATTTTTTATCGGTACTTATTACAAAAACAACAAACAAAAACAAACTGTTTGTTTTTAATCGTATCTGTTTGTTATGATAATAATAATAATTATTATCAATTTTATTTCACGTCCGACGAATAATTTTTTCCTTTGGATTATTTCGAATTTATTCGGATTTTTCCTCTTTCTCTCTCTAAAACCGCAGTAGCCATTTTGTTATTATTATTATTATTAAACAATAAGTAAAAACAAAATGAGAAGAAAAAATTGTTTGTTGTTGTTGTTGTTCCCCATTGAAAAATAAGAAATCAATTACTTGATAAAGTAGATTTAAGAAAATCTACGAACAACAAAAACTTTTTCTCCAGTTTTTGTTATTTTTCTATTTGCACGATCGTCATTTTTATATATATAGAAGGGGGGTGAGAGGGGGGAAGGGGAAGAGAGAGAAAGAAAAAGAAAAAGAAAGGGAAGAAAAAAAACGGATGAAATGGTTTTTAGAGACAAACAAGATTTATGACAAATCGCCATAAGAAAATACGTGTCAGTAACTGGAAAAAAAATTTACAATTTATATCTTTTCTTTTTTTTCCACTGGAAAAATAAATAATATTTTTTATTTATTTATTTATTTATCACTGTTATCATTGTCAAATTGTAAAAAAAAAAATCGTGTGTGCCTGTAAGCATTATTATTTATTAAAACAAAAAAATTTTTTATCTCTTAAACGTTTTCGTGTTTGTCTGGAATTTTTTTTTTATCCAGTTATAAAAAAAAAAAAACTGGAGAATTTCATTTCGTGACTAAATTAATATCATGTATGTAACAACCTTCGTAATTAGTTTTTTATTTTATATAATTTAACAAATTTTTTCCATCGCTTTTTTTAAAAAAAAATATACATAAATCCCTGGTGATAATAAATCCCCTCCTCTTCCCCTCCCACTGATAAGAGATCAACCCCCCCCTTTTTAAAATTATTTTTTCTATCCAGATCCTCATTTTCCTCCTCCTACACACACACCGGAGAGAAAAAAAACGTTTGCGATAATTATTTAAATAATAAAATCATCATTATTATTATTATTTATGTAAACGTTACTCGTATACGCACGCGCACAACCTCACGCACATATATTTTAATCAAACAGGTATTTTATACATGTACCTTCCATTTTTTTTTTTTTTATTGATTTTATATTAAAAAAATTTATTTTTTAGGTATTAAAACTTAATCAAAAAATTTAATAGGGTTTAACAATTTGAATTATTATTAAGCTATCAATTATTATTATTATTATTATTATATTGTAAGTAGGTTGTGTGTGTGAGAAAGAGAGAGATAGAGTGAGTGAGAGTGAGATGAAGTGGGCGGGTATTAACACCTTCGATATATTATTATTACTATTAATAATAAAAGCGTTTAATTTTATTATTATTATTATTGCGACAGAACGTCGGACATTTTTAAAAAAATGAAAATTTTAATAAATCAATTTATTAATTTATCGTTTGTTTTATTTATCGAATCGATCGATAAATCGAATTTTTATAACAAAAACCCCCTCTTGCGAGTTTTTACGTACGAACAAACAAACAATCGAAGACGTCATGGTAGGAATTCAACCGGGGTTTTCAATTTTTAACACGAATAATAATAACAATAATAATAATTATTATTATTATTAAATTTATTATCGATTAATTGAATATCGATAATTAATAATCGATCGATTATTAACCTATTAATAATTTTCTTCTTTTTTTTTTTTTGTTTCAAATCTCTCACCGTCATCGTCACGATCGCACGTTTTTTTTTTTTTTTTTTTTTTTTTAAAAAACTACGTGGAAGCAGACGGCGAAAATTAAAAAAAAAATTTATTTTTATGATTCGTTAATAATAATAATGATAATGATAATAATGATGATAATAATAATAATAATAATATAAAGCTTAATTGTGGTTTATTGAAATTTTTTTTCTCTTTTTTTTTTTAATGCGTCACGTTGTTGTTGTTTCTTTTCATCTTTCCTTTTTTTTTTTTTACATCATTTGCTAGATAATGTTCGTACCGAACCGAAGAATACGATAATAATGATAATGATAATGATAATGATAATAATAATAATAATGATAATTAATTTTAATTAAAAAAAAAAAGAAGTGTGTGTATATACCCGAATGTAATAAATTAAAATTATGATGAGATGCACATTTTTTATTATTATTATTATTATTATTGGATACAGAGAATTGCAACATTAATAAATAAAATGCAAGTGTTTATTATGTACATAATACATAAGTTACAATAAAAAAAGATTTTTTTATATTTGTAATAATAATAATAATTTAATAACTTTGTAATTATTAAAAAAAAAAATTGATGATGATGAAAATTGCAACAGGATTTTATGTGAATTTCGTATTTAATTATTATTATTATTATTATTATTATCGATAACGCGGTATTCGTGTCGATAATCGTCATCGTTGCCAACATTTGAATACAAAAAAAAATAAAATGGCGTACGAATAACAACAACAACCGTGACCTGTCTCTCTTTCTCCCTTCACTTTACAACCGAGTGTTGTTTTTTTTTCTTTTTTTTACAAAAAAAAATAATAATAATGATAATGATAATGATAATTTTTTTTTGTTTTTTTCACTTAAGCAATTTTAATCAAAGAAAGAAAAAAATTTTTTTTTTTTTGTAAACTTGACCTTTGAAGCATAAATTTTTCCTTTAAAAAAAAAAAAAAACTTTGAAATATTATGTAATTAAGAATAAGATGAAGAAAAAAGCAGAAAAAAAACATTTAAAAGAATTTCGGTTTTGTTTTGTAACAGTTTTTTTTTTTTTTTCAAACGAATTTACATAATTAATATTAATAATAATCATAATAATAATAATAATGATAATGATAGTAATAATAATAATAAAACGCATAAATTTTAAAAGGTTAACCAAATAAATTGCAATTCAACGTTTTTCCAATTCTCTTCTTTTTTTTCCCTTCCCCCACCTTCCCACCTTCCTCTTACCATTTCTTCCCGTCGACTCGAATAATAATAATAATAATGATTATATATAAATAACGTCATTGTAATAATAATAATGATAATGATAGTAATCATTTCCACGTGTTTGAAAGTGGTAACGCGATTTTTACCTCTTAATGACAAATTCAACGATACGATTTAATCAATAGAAGGGTTGGGCGTGTTTCGAGGGAAAATAGGGGGTAAGGGGAGGTCTTTACGAAGTCCCTTTTCTCCTCTCCCCCTAAGAATAATTTTCTAGAAGTGGAAAAAAAAATTAGAAAATTATTTTCGATTTTTTTCTAAGTGAGAGAGAGAGTACATCGATAAATACCTGGTGAAGTATCAACGAAAACGTTCGAGAGGGTAATAATTTTTCCTTTTTTTTTTGTTATTTTCACACTCTTAACCGGAAACGGAAATAAATATTTACGAAAGTAGTAAAAAAGGGATGAAACGCCATTTTTTTTTTTTAAATATTTATTTTAAAAGAAATAATTAACGAGTTTTTCGATAACACTCGAAACGAAAAAAAAAAAATTTTTTTTTCTATTCTTAAATCCATTATTATTATTAATACCTATTAATTTATTTATTATTTAATGCTCTGTTCTAATTTACGATATTGTTTCATTAACACGCGGTGTGTTATTATTATTATTATTATTGTTCTTATCAACCATTTATTTATTCATCGTGGCACTACCTAACTTTTATGAAAGTGGCATTAAAAAGTAAAAAAAAATCCTTTTCTCTCTAAGGCATTTCTGTGAGTCAACGTTTTTACTGGTTTTAAAATTTTATTTTAATTTAACGGTAATGATAATAATAATAATAATAATAATAATAATAATAATAATAATAATAATAATAATATTGATAATAAAATAAAATAAATTAACGTGTAAAAAAAAAAAAAAAAAAATTTCATTGATATAAATATCGACATTTAAAATACGTTTTAATATCTCGAGCTTGATAATTTTTTTTAAAATTCAAGCGTGGTTTAAATTATTATATTTATGTACATAAGTTTATGTATTAAAAAAAAAATTTTAATAGATTAATAAAATACATAAATAAATAAATAAAAAAAAAGCATTAAAAAAAATTTTTTACATATATATATATATGACATCATCGTAATGATACAGATCAGGTATGAGTCAAAATTATATAAAAAAAAGTTAAGACGTTTTTTAATGTCTCTCTCTCTCTCTCTCTCTCTCTCTCTCTCACACACAGGCACACGCACAGGCACTCTCTCTTTGTCTCTCTCTTTCTCTAAAGTTATTTTATTCAATTAATAATGACGTGATTGGTTGAAATCGATTTTTAAAAAAATAAAATTTTAATGCGAATATTTGTTAAACATATGGAAAAGTATGATCGGGATGCTGGATAAATTTTAAATAAGATTTCATCTCGAATTATCATAATAATAATAATAATAATAATAATAATAATAATAATTAATTCAGTTAAAATAAAAAAAATATGCAGTGGAAATGCAAGAGAAAAAACGGGTAATTAACGTTTAACTTGATTTTTTTTTTTACGTATGACGATGCAATGCGATTATTAATTAAAAAAAAAAAATTGACGTGGAAGTAGACAAATTATTCGCCGTATTAAAAAAACGTATTATACTTCGTCTAAAGAAAAATTTCGTAATAAATCGTCTTACGAATGACAATGCAAATATTTTCTTAAAAAAAAAAAAAAAAGAGTTTCCAGACTTTGGAATCACCATCACCAACACCTCCCTTATCGCCCCCCATAACCGCCACCACCGTCGTCGTCGCCATCGTCACCATCGTAAACAATCATCACATCTTTTAAAATATTATCATTCATTTATTTATTAAAAAAAAAAAAAAAAAACACTCAATTTATTAAGTTATCGATCGTGAAAAAAGTAATAAAATAAATTTTTTTTTTTTTTTTTGGAAGGTTAAAAAAAATCCCGTTTAAAAAATTGATCGTTACGCGTTATTATATCGCAATAAAAAAAAAAAATTATCGATCCATCGATCGATCGATATATCGTTTGTATAATAAAATTCAAAACAAACAAACGGATTTTAAATAAAAATAAAATTATAAGGTTACGTAAATAAATAATTTAAATTAAATTAAATAATATTTTCTTGTTAAACTGGTTTTTTTTGCAAAAATTTCTTTTTTTTTTTTAAGTACGTGTCATTAGACATTGAAAACATATTAAATCATATCCGGTTTCGTAAAAATAAATTATATCGAAACGTGTAAAAATTTCGATGATGTTTCCAAAAAAAAAAAAATTAATTGGGGATAAATAGTAAATGGTTGATTCGTTTGTACATGAGTTTGTTCGTTTGTTTGTTTCATTTTCTATATTTTAAATGACAACCGGATCAGACAAACCCTAAAAAAAAAAAGGTTCTCGCTTGCTGACTAAAACTTTTGAATAAAATATAAATTAATTAAAATTTTTTTTTTTTTTTTTTTTTTCGTTTTTTTTCTTCCATTTTGAATGAGAGTTAACGAGTTAACAAATATGGCCGACGATTCTATTGCATTTACAATAACAAAAAATCCCGACAACCTTTTTTTTTATCCTCCGGTAAATTTTTTTTTTTTTTTTTTTTTACCTCGTCGTTAAATTAAACGAATAATTTCCATTTTAATTTTTCCATAATAATAGTAATAATAATAATAATAATAATAACCTGGAATGAAAAAATAATAATAATAACGATCGATAAATAAATTGACTCGCTAATTTTTTTTTCTCTCTCTCTTTCTCTCTCTTTTTTATGGAACATAAAATTTATTTATTTATCGTTTATTATTATTATTATCATTATCATTATCATTATCATAATCGTTTGTTTAAAAAAAACCTTTTTCTGAAAATTTAACAGGTTTATTATTATTATTGGGGTCAAATTAATCGGATTTGTGTATCGTTTTTTTTTTTTTTGTCGCAGTAAATTTCAAAAAACCGGTTTTATTTTTTTATTTTCCCGCGTTTAAAATGTGCGTAAGTGCGTGTGTGAGTGCGTGAGTAAGTGCGTGCGAAGACATTCGTAATATTTAATCGTTAAAAAGTATTTTTTTTTTTTTAATATATATAAATTTTTTTCGATTGCGTATATACATATTTCGATCGATGAGCACGAGGATAAACGTGGTTCTATTTATCATTATTATCATTATTATCATTATGGATGCGAACGCACACGCACTCCCGCACACGGTGATATTTTTTATATGTATTTATACCATTAAAAAAAAAAAATTTTGAAATTAATGATACTGTTAAAAAAATGAAATGAAAAAAATCGATAAACACTCTTATTGATATTGATTTATTATAATAATTTATTTACATGTTTTTATTATTATTATTATTATTAAATAATAATTTAAATTAGCCAATATATATATAGCACATTATTAAGGAAAATAAGTTTTCACTCGCACGATTATTATTATTATTATTATTATGTACATAATCCATAATTTTAATGGTTAATCATTATAACGACGACGATGGTGGTGGCCGTGATGGTGATGGTGGTCGTTTGTTCATTTTTTTATATTTCGATTACGAGGATAAGAAAATTGTTTTCGTCATTTTTTATACACACACATATTTATATATTTATATTATTAAATGTTAAAAATCCTTTTTTGTCGCGTTTGTTGTTCTTGTTTGTTGTTGTTGTCGTCGTCGTCGTTTGGATAAAAAAAAAAAAAATTTTTTTTTTTTATTTATTTCACAATCGTTTCTTTCTTTCTTTTTTCCTTCTTTTCATTCGAATCGAATTTTATCCGTTTCGTACATAAAAAAAATTATGCCTATTATTATTATTATCATTATCATTATTATTATTATTTAAACGTGGGTGAATATAGGGAAAAAAAATTACCGGAGTGTTAGTTATGAATACACGAAAAATTGAATAAAAGAAAAAAAAAAGAACAAAAAAAACGTCGACGTATTTTTTTTATTTTTTTTTCCGGTACGGAACCCCGATGATAATAATGATAATAATAATAATAATAAATGAAAGGTAATATATGTATTCGTCGCGTTGCATATATGGCCGTATATATATATATATGTGTGTTCTTCGATCCCCGCGTTTTTATTAACATCTATTAAAAAGTTTTTGGTTGTACGTATACAATTTTATTGACCGGTCATAAATTTATGTTCATTCAATTTGATGACGTTTGTTTGTTTGTTACCTCAATTACAATTTGTTAAATCGTCATATATAAATATTTCACGTCGTTGTTGTTGTCGTTGTTGTTTGTCATAGGTCAGTTTTATGACAGATTAGTGTGTTGCGCCTCTTCGGATTCGTACGAATAAAAAATTTGTCATTTTTTTTGGACTTCCTCTTCGTCGCGTTTTTCATTTAAAACACCGACGATTTAACGTTTAATCATTATTATTATTATTATTATTATTATCGATCGTTACGGATGATGTATTACGTGGCAGAAGATAATTGTTTTATTTTTTTTTTCGTTCCCGATTATAATCGAATCGTCGATTTTTATTTTTTAATTTTTTTTTTTTAAAATGGCGGGAAAAGGAAGAGTGGAGGGGGAGAGGGAATGAAATGGGGAAAAGGGGGGGGGGTAAATATGGAGGATGGAAAAAAATTATACGTAAATTGAAACGAGTTTTTTTTTGTTTTTTTTTTTCCCGATTTTGTTTACCCGTCCGTAGTTTTAAATCAAAATGACAAGTTTAAAATTAACTTTAATAGGTATTATTAGGTACTGGTTAGTAACAAATAAAAAAAAAAATTCTTCATCGTCGTGTCAAAAAAAATAATGAAAACGACCGTGGCACTAACACGTTTCCACGTGTTTTTTTTTTTTTTTTTTACAAAAAAAAAGAAAATTTTCCCTTCTGTTTTCTCACAAAAAAAACAAAAAAAAAAAATTACTGTTTGTTAAATTATGAGTAATTTTATTAAAAATAAAGTGAGAGAGAGAAAGAGACAGAGAGAGAGAGTTGAAAAATTTTCTTTCTTTTTCTAAATGACGTTTTAAAATTTTTTAACCCCCCTCCCCCTCGTTCATGTCGTAAAAAACAAACAAAGAAAGAAAAGTCGTTCCGAATGAATTTCTTAATAGTCATTTGTATAAAAATTATAAAATTAATTATTTTTATATACAAATTTTATTATTATTATTATTATAAGCTAGCAGACGACGGAAAGCAATAACATGATGACGACATCCCTTAAAAGGTAAAACGACGTTTATTTTTAATAGAAAACTACAAACCCCCAGTTTTTTTAAAATGCAACGTCGTCGTGTTGTTGTTTCTCTATCCATCCATCCATCTATCTATCTTTTTTTATTTTTCATTTATCTATCTATATATCTATCTCTCTTTTTTAAAATTATCATTATCTCTCAACAACATTCTTCATTTTAATTTTCGAGAAAACATTGGGAATGTTTCAAATTCCAACAAAAGCGAATAACGTCAACCCCGCGTTTCATTTTGTTTCCTCTTTTTCTCTCTCTTTCTCTCTCTCTCTCTCTATGGATTTTTACGAAGGGATGATGATTGTTTGTTGGTTGTTCCTTTTCTCTCCATCTCTCTTTTTTTTTTTTTTTTTATGTAAATCAAAACTTACAAACCCGTGAACTATTTAAAATATTTGTAAAATTTAATATGAACTGACAGTTTTGTTAGTTTTTCCACCATTTATTCCCTTTTTTTTTAACACTTTTTTTTTTTTTTTAATTGAAAAGCTCCATTTTTTTTTCTTCCAATTTTAATTTTAATTTTAATTTTTGCTGTCGAAAAAGTTTTCCCAAGTAAAATGGGGGAAAAGAATTTTTATATTTAAAAAAAAAAAAAATTTAACGTTATTGAGAATTTTTTTTTTTTTTTTAATGAAAAATCCGACATCAGTGTTGAGGTTAATCCGCCATCATTTCAACACAAAAGTTTTCACGACATTTATTTTATTTCTAGTAAAAAAAAAAAAAGAAGGAAAAAGCAAAAAAAAAAAAAATCCCAAGCGAAAGATTAAAAAAAAAAAATAATAATAATAATAAAATAATGGTTGGTTTTTGTGTTGGTGGTAGAGAAAATCCAAAGCACAAAAACCTTTTTTTTCCCCCCCCCTCTTTCTCTTCTTCTTTTTCTTCTTTACAAAAGATAGAAAAGTCAGAGAATTGAAATAGAGAGAGAAAGAGAGAGAGTAGAAAGGGTCAGATCATTTTGAAATCCACCAAAGAGAGGCTTTGATTAAAACTATTAATCATGAGTATTTCTCTCTCTCTCTCTATCTCGTGTCTCCATTTTGATTCTTGTCGTTTAATACCACATGGGGGTCCTCAGCAAAATTTCATTCTTTTACTTTGTCACGGTTTTAAACTTCAATTTTAATTTTACATTTAATATATATTTCATTTTTTTTTTTTTTTTAATTAATTTGTTCATTAATTGTTTCGACCATTTATTTAGTAATCGTCTCTATATAAAATTTTCTATATAAATTTCAAAAATTCGAAAAAAAAATCGTTACGTTTTGACATGTGTCCTTTATTTTGTCATAGAGAATAAAAACACATATGAAATTTTAATTTTTTTAAAATTCATTTTTTTTATTTTTTATCTCTCTCTCTCTTTATCAAATTAAATTATACCGAGTAAGCATTTTTCATTTGCTTTCAAACGATAATCAGATTACAGTGAATTCCTTTATTTCGTTTGACCAATCAAATTTTATGACGTCACAAGTGTCAGTTCAGAAATTGAAGCATTTTCATATGAATCAGTGACTCTACCGGTGTATAATGCATTGTTTTAATTTTAAAATTATGTGTGGTTTTTTTTCGCGTGTGAGTGTGTGCGGGGTGTGTGCGCGTGTGTTTAAGATCTTAAATAATCGTATTTAATTTATTTTTCAATAAGTAATTATTCACGGTTGCAAAATGTTTGTTTTTTTTCTTATTTTTTTTTCAAATTAATATTCGAGAATGCGAAACCAATATGGCGGCTTTTGCACCGATGTCAGAATTTTATAATAATAAATTTTAAAATAAAACTAAACAATTATTATTGTTATTAATAATAATAATAAGTAAATTGGTATTCCGTAACAGGTTTACTAAGAGAAAAAAACCTTGTTTTCGAGAGTACGTTATCGTGCATAAAATAAACTGTTGTTGTATTATTTATAAAAATGCTTTATTGAAAATGACAAAATTAAAATTTTTTTTTTTTTGTGTTAAGAATATGTTTTGGAAGTGTCAGTGTTGGAAAAACAGGTTCTATTTTTCACACTGTAAATAATATGCAAAAGGTATAGGTATGATTTTATATATATGTATATAACTAAATATGATTATGTTGTGAGTGTATATGAAACATGTGAACATGGTGTTAATGTATGATAGAGAAACATTAAACAATTTAGGGGATTGTAATTAGATTTCATTAGATTGTTTGCAACACTACAATCATTTTGACATAACAATAAAGCAGAAGAAAACAAATTAAGTGTACCAAATAATAAGTTATTTATGGTTTCAGGTACTCTATATATAACCTAACCCCATTGAAAAATTTCTTTTTTTTTTACATGTATGTCAATTTGAAATGATGATAATAGTAATAATGAAAAAGATATAATCAAAAAAGTTAGTAGTAATAGTTGAGGAGGGGAAGGGGGGTAGAAAATAAGTTCATCCATATGATATAATTTACAAAAAAAGGATTTATTTTAAAATGTGACAAAATTTTGACGCGACAATAATGGCTACCATTAGTAGTTATACAGTTGTAGAATGGCTAGTGTATCTCCCGCAGATTAAATGATAACCTGTTAACTTCCTGGCAGGAGAACAAAAGCCGGCTGACATTTTAACATAAACTTTAGTATATTCTTTAGTTTTTTTTTTTTTTTTTTTTCAAAAAAAATTTTCAACCATTCCTTCCTTTTGTTCTTCTTATTCATCTTTTTATATTTTTTTTTTTTTTACTTCATTATCAAACACACACGCGGGCGCTTTACCACGCACTCACGCATACACACACACACAAATAATTTGGCTGGTTTGGTTGACCGAAAAATAAAATAAATAAAAAAAAAAACATTTTGAAAAATTTACTTCCCCCTCCCCCATTATCCACATTGATTTATATTATTTTATTTTGTATTTATAGTTCATTTAAGTTTAGTCTTGTCATTTAGTCGAGAACAAATGACTTGTTCTGTTGGACGTCATCTTTTTTTTTTTTTTTTTTTTTTTTTTTTATATGCATATACGCATCGTGGTCCTTTATCGATAACGTCGACTACTACTGTCTCTGCAATATTTATATTATCAATAAATATTTTTTTATTAGAGTTTAATCACCTCTTTTGTTTGTTTATTTACAGGTTCACGAACTCTGTGATAACTTTTGCCATAGATATATAAGTTGTTTGAAAGGCAAAATGCCTATAGATCTTGTGATCGATGAGAGGGATCCAACGGCGAAACCTCTTGAATTAGGTGGATCAACAAATGGCAATGAAGGGACGCGAAGCAATGCTGATTCAACGTCACATACGGATGGTGCCAGCACTCCTGATGTGGTAAGTTAATGCCATCTTATTATTATTTTTTTTTTTTTATTAAATATTCACCTGTCAGTGATTTTAATTACGTTTAAAAACTTATATTATTGTTAAGGAGGCAATGGTTGTCGTTTTATTCTCGTTCGATCAACGTTTATAAACATAATTTTTACATCTCTATCAAATGAATTTAAATATCAATTACTTAAAACATATTATGTTTCAATCGGAATGTTGTTTTACTTTTTTTATTTTTTATCTTTTTTTATGTTTTTACTGTCATGATATTATAAAAAAGATAAAGGAGGGGAAAAAAATAAAATTTTTAATTCGATCAACACACAATAATCACGAGTTTTGATTATATGTATATATATTGAAGGATTTTATTATTATTATTATTATTCGCCGTATGAAATTACATGGCAAAAGTCGTAAAAAAAAAAAAAAAAAAAAAAAACATTTTTTTTTTTTTTTTTTTTTTATGCAAAAAAAGGGAATTTTCCTTTTTCTTTCTTTTTTTTTTTTCGTTATTTACGGTATAACATTGAAATTGTTCTATCATATCGATTACACAAGTAATTTACTATTCAAAATCCTGGTTTCGATTACTAAATGACATCGAGTTAACTTGAAATTCAATATCACCGCCTTTTTTTAATGTTTGTTTTTCGGCGGGAACGAGAGAGAGAGAAAGAAAGAAAACGATGGAATAAAAAAAAAGTAATAATAATAATAATAATGATCTTGAATTTAAATAAATAAATAAATAAATTTTTTTTTTCGTTTTTTTTTTATTACGATTTTTAAAAACCGTACCGGAATCGGTAAATTATTATTATTATTATTATTATTATTATCATCATTATTCTTATCATTATTATTATTATTGTTGTTACGAAAACGTAATAAAAACGCGAAAAATATGTTTTTAATGTAGTGGTAGGTTTTTTTTTTTTATTAAATACACTATGCTACTTTTGTCGATCGGATTTTTCTTTTTTTTTTTTTTTGTTGTTTTTAAACAAACAAACAAACGAACAAACAAACATAAAAAAAGGTTTTGCTGGTTAAGATGAAGTACAAACGAATGGAAATGAGTTTTTTTTTTTTTTTTAAATTTGAAACAAGGAAAAGCGAATATAGGAAAAAAATGTTTTTTTTTTTTTTTGTGTGTGTGTGTTTGTTGTTGTGGTTGTCGTTGTTGTTTTTTTTTTTCGGTTTTGCTTTATCCTTTTGTTCGGTACCTCCTTTTCCTTGTTTTTCGTTTTAAATTTTTTATTTTTTTTTATTCTTTGTATCTTTTTCCAAAAAATTTTTTTAACGGAATTGATGATCATCGTTGCCATAGTTATCCGTTTCAACGATGAATACAAACGATTTCGAAAAAAAATTTAAAAAACGCAAAAGTTTTAACGTTTAAAAAAAACGCCTCGACGCTAACAACGACAACAACAAACAAACAAATGAAAAAAAAAAAAAAAATCTGTTGGAGTTTGTTAGGTATTGTTATGACACCTAAATAGGAGTGCCATAGTTTCGGGTTCATAAATTATGTGAAATGAATACATGAATTATGGTTGTTCGTATCACATTAGGCACAGTTAAGGTATTATCATTATTATTATTATTATTACTACGTTGCCGCGGCGTAATTCTAATGAATAGATTTTAATTACTAAGTTTTTTTTTTCGGTTCTCGACCGAAAATTCTTTACGTTGATTTGTTTTCTCATCGATTATTTATTATTGATTTTATTACGATTCATCGACGGTGATGATGATGATGATAGCGGTGGTGAGAATTTGAAAAAGGCGTTTTAAAAAAAAAATCCAGCAAGCTGCGTGTGTGTGTGTGTGTGGAAGGGTACACTGTAGAAAATTCCAGGGCAGATGTTTGATTGGACGAAGGGATTAATTAAACCATCCGTTGCGAAGGAAACAGTGTATACATATACATAGGGTGTAGATTGTTGTTAGAAAAAGAGAGAGAGAGAGAGAGAGAGAGAGGGAGAAAAAAAAATCATCCGTTCCATTATTATATTATCCCGAATGTTTTATTCATCGACAAAATTGTGGCAGGAAGTTAACAACTAAACATAATGAAATAAAGACTCGCACGATTTTCACCACCGCCACGAAAACGCTTGTACTACCGGTACAAGGGGTAGTAGGGGTGGTGGTGGTAGTAGTAGTTTTTTTTTTTTTTTTTTATGTAATAAACGAATGAGAATAAAAGAATTTAGTTATACACGTTCATCTGTCAGTCCGTTCGAATCCGAATATTATTCAAAACGCATGAATACCTTACGATTGTTTAAATTTCTATATAATTGAAAACCTTTTTTTTTTTTCAAATGTCATCAATGCGTCAAAAAATTTATGTTAATGTATTCACACGCATACGAACCCGCAATCGATTCTTTAGGTGTATGTATATTTTTAAAAAAGTAAAGGCAATTAGCCTTGTACATAATTTTTATGTACGCTGCTGCTGTTGTTGCTGCCACGACGTCCTTGTGTTTTTAGTATCCATAGCAAACGCCTTTTTTTTTTTTTTTTTTTTGAAAAATAAATTTATTTTATTATTCGTCAGATAACTTTTTCTACAGACATCACACGACTGACTGACAAGAATTTTTTTTTTTTTTTGTTATTCGTTAGTGACAAGAGTAAAAGAAAAAGGAAAAAAAAAAGGGGGCAAATTTAATTTCAAGGGTGAAGGGGTTTATATATATATACGAAATTGCAATGGTTCCATAAACTGTTTCCTGTTTGTTGTTGTGTAGGAGTTTTTTTTTTTTTTGTTCGATTTAAATACGGGGGGTTAAATCCTTTATGCCTTTTTTTTTTTTTTACTAGGGGGTAGTTTTGATATGAAAAAGGGATGATTTTTTTTTTTAAAACGGGACTTTAGTGAGTCTAAAAAAAAAAAAATGGAATACTTTCGAATTGTATAAGAAAAAAAGAAAATATTTAAAAAAAAAAAAAAAAAACGACGAGTTGAAAGGTTATTCTTTTCTTGGCAGTTTTATAGTTTTTATTCGTGGCCCACGGTTTTAGCTGTGGCACTATTCTGGCACATATCCAAAGCCTAATTTTGTCAACCCCTTAACGACGACAGCTTTCTCTCCTCTCTCTCTATCTCTCTCTCACTCTCTCATTCTTCCGACTTTGTCTTTTTTTTTTTTTTTTTCTTCTTCTTCTGATCCGGTCGTCAACATCTCACACGCACACGCACGCACACATCTAGGCATATATAATTTTTATTTGTGAAAGACACAAACCATACGCCATGACACTTTAGATTTGTTATAAGCCAAGGTGACATAAAATTATAGGAGTTTTAAAAAAAAAAAAAAAAAATTGACATGTTTGTGGGAAAGCACATTCTTTGACATTCCTATTAGATTTTTTTTTTTTTTTTTTGACTAATAATAAAAAAAAACGACAGCAATTTTTTTTTTTTTTTTCTGGCAAAAATTTTCACCGGGCGAAAATTATTTATTTTTTGGCCCCCCTTTTGATTTTTTTATGTTCTGGCAAAATTTATATTTTTTAAAATACACCTTAGGGTTCTCTTATATATTGAGGGTAAGTAAAAAAGTATATAAGGTATATAAAATAGTTTTTTTTTTTTTCCCATTTGCGTTTAAATAAAAAATGCAATATAACCTTTTTTGTTTGTTTGTTTGTTTGTTGTACGAGTTGTTTTTTACGTGAGAAACCCTCTAAACTCTTTTTTTTTTTTTTACGACTTTGAAAATAGTTTTTAAAAGGAAAACAATTTGATTTTTATTGATTCCTCATCATAATATGATTCCCATAAGACTACGGTCCGTCCACGACAGTTATTTCGTATGCTGTTTGTTGTTTGTTAGTTTTTTTTTTTTTTTTTTTCGTACTCAATTATCACTCATCGAATTTTTTTTTATTTTTTTTTATAACGGAACGTACGTGTCGATTTGAATTTTACTCATTCTTTTTGTTGTTTGTCGGTGTGATGAATGATCATCGAGTTGGGAAAGTGGTAATAGAAAGAATGAAAAAATCAATGTTGCCAACAAAATTCACATCTACGATATTTATTAAATTAAGTGTTAATATCTATTTTTTAAAACAAAAAAAAAAAAAATTTTTTTTCTTTTTTTTTCTTTATCTACGCGCACGACAATTTGCTACTACCTGAAAAAAAAAGAAAAAAAAACAATTAGTTAAAATATTAATAACCTAAAATATATATTTCCATTAAATATTTTTACACCTGTTGGTAATAAAAACATATATTTTATTATCATTATCATTATTATTATTATTATTATTATTATTATTATTATTATTTCCCTCTTTTTTATTTATTTATTTATTTATTCGAAAATCTGAATTGATTTTTTTTCTTTTTCTTTTTTTTTTCATTTTCTATAAATAGAATCGATTAGTTTTCTATTTTAAGAAAATCTATCGAATATATTATTCGTAACGAACGTAATAAAAAAAAACAACAACAACAATAATAATAATAATAATAATAATAATAATAATAATAATAATAATTAAGTTTTTAAAAAATTTGTGGTGGTGACGACGACGACGACGACGAGAACGAGGACGACGACATTTTGTTTTTTTTTTTTTTTTTTTTTTCATTCAGTTCAATTTTCTAACTAATTTATTATTCATAGATCGTTATTATTATTATTATTATTATTATTATATATTTATACAAACGATTTTAACGAAGGGAGATTAAATATTATTATTATTATTGTTGTTGTTGTTTGTGCAAAAGTCGACAACCGATAACTTTATATTACTACTTCACAATATCATCGTTTATTTGGATTAAGTTTAAAAAAAAATATTGTGTGTTGTTATTATTATTATTATTATTTACTCTGTTGTTTGTTGTTTTAATCGTTCGTGTTTGTTTTTTTGTTTTTTTTGTTGTTGTTGTTGTTGTTATTGTTGTTGTTATTATTTTGATTTGAATTAAAATTAAAAAAACATGAGCTTTGATTGTTTAATTGAGTCCGGAAATGATTATTTGATTTTTATATTATGATCATCGTTTCAACATTCAACAAACCAGAAAATTTTTTATACTTTTTAATTATCATTATTATTATTATTATTATTATTACTATTATGTGCTATAGATATAGCAGAGTGAGGAGGAAAGGGAAAGAGACGGGGAAAGGGGGAGGACAGAATGGAAATTTCTAGAAAAAAAAAATTGTTTTCTTTTTTTTCTTGATGAAGTAATAAAAAAAAAAAAAAATTTTTTTTGTATCGATTGAAGAAGAAATTTTTTTTTCTTTCTTTTCTTTCTTGGCTCGTCTTGTCATTTCTATTTTGATTTTAGTTTCTTTTTACACGACGATCTCTCTCTCTCTCTCTTTTTTTTTCTTTCTCGTTTCCATCCATTCTCCATTAAAAAAAAAAAAAAAAAATTTTTTTGTGTGTGTGTTTAAAAATATTATTCAGAACCGTATTTAATCCATTCAAACAAACAAAAAAGTTTTGCGTTTTGTGTCTGCTGTGGCTTCCCTCTTCTTCTTCCACGTCAAATAAACGTGGCATTAGTTCGATTAAATCGATTTTTGAATACAATCGAAATCTCAATTGGTTTTTTCATCAAACGATAAAATTAAATTTTTTTTTTCTTTTTTTCGATTCTTTAAAAAAAAAAGTAGTTTATTTATTACCACGAAACAAAAAAAAAAAAGAATTCTTCGAGTTGTTAAATACACGACGGAAATAATACCTGAGAATCTTTCACCTTATTATTGTTGTAATTTAAACAATTTATTCTTCTTGTTTACCAGACAAAACGGAGCTAGCGAACGAGGGAACTACAGCCAAGATATAAATGATATTATTCATGGGATCATTGTGTAAAAGTGTTCTTTTTCCACGTCTTTTTGTGTGTTACGCTCTCGTAAATTCTTTATCTTATGGTTTTAATCTATCTTATCCTTCCTGATGACTTGCATTGTCTTTCTGTGGTTGTTTCTTTTCTTTATTTTTGTTTTAAAACATATTTCTAGGTTTGTATCGAATTCATATAAACGTTCAAAAGAAAGAAAAAATTTGATTGTTGTTGTTGTTTTAATTCTTCTGCTGTCGTTTTATTAATTTTTTAAATATGGCGGGCGGCAAATTGGTATTTTTCTTTTTTATTAAAAAAAAAAAAAGCGTTTTATTAAAGTCAAATTTATTTTGTGATTATTATTATTATTATGACGGTGTGTTGTTGAATGAAATTTTTCCGACGTGGTTTTTGGCATACGACAGCCTTGACCTTTCATCGATTTTTTTTTTTTTTTTTTTATTCTGTCGCATTAAAAGGTTTTAAAGTTGTCAAAATCAGACATCACGAGATGTAATTAATAATATTCGCAGCAGCAGCAACAGCACCAGCACCAGCTGCAGCTGAAAATTTTCGTTAATCAATCGATCAACGTGTCCGTAGAAAAAAAAATAAAAAATTTCACATTTCGGTTACTATATGTAAATAAATAAATTTTTTTTCTTTCGTTACGACGGTCGGATCGTTGTTGGGTTTGTTATCATCATCGTTTGTTTGTTTGTTTTGTTTTGTTTGTTTCAATGAGTTTTTTTCATAAAGTTTAAAAAATTTTTAATTAAGGGATGTGATTTTAATAATATGATAAGAATCGATCACCGTGTTTGTTGTCGTTGTTGTTGTTCTTTTAATTAAAAATATTTCCGAGAAAATTTTCAGGTACGACCGTCCAAATTTAAATTAGGCTAAAGGAAAAAAAAAAAACGCGTGGGCGAAAATATTTTTTTAGTTTTAATTCATTCGATGGATATTTTTTTTTGCGCGCGCGTATCGTGATAATAATAATAATAATAATAATAATGATAATAATAATAATAATGATAATAATAATAATAATAATAATGATAATAATAATGATAATAATAATAATAAAACGTTAGTTTTAATGGCGTCGTAGAAAGACAATAAAAAAAAAACAAACATTTTTTTTTTTTTTTTGAATAAATCGGCCAAAAGTTTTATGAATTTTCCGGACGATTTGTTTCATTTTTTTTTTTTTTTCATTTAATAAACAAAAATAAATTAATTTCGTTAAAAAGATTTTTTTTGTTGTTTCAAAATGGCGGCGACGAGAAAAAAAAACCAAATTATTATTAACAAATTCCTTTTTTTTTTTATCTTTTGTCTAATGTAATCGAATTCGTATACGATTCTAATTACACGTTCGTTTCTGGACGAACAATTAGATCCACTTTTTGTTTTTATACGTAAAAAAGAAATTTTAAATGTTAGAAACACAAAAATTGTGTTTTTTTTTTGGAGATAAAATATTAGTTGATAAAATAATAATAATAATAATAATAATAATAATCGTATGATTTTGTAGACAAACAAACAAACAAAATAAAAGTAGAAGTTTTTTACACGTTTTTGAAATTTAAAAAAAAAAAAAAAAAACAATTTTTTGTTTTAGTTAACACAACTATCACAACATAATAAATCATATTTCATTGAGACTAATTATATCCGGAGAATCGTTCGTTGTGTTTTGTGTTTGTTGTTGTTGTTGTTGTTGTTGTTGCGTGATCAAAACACAATTTCATTTTTTTTTTTTTTTTTTTTTTTTTTTTACGAACAAACACACATCAAACCTGTTTTCGTGTTTGCGTATATATATATATTTATATTTAAATATTAAATGACATGATTTAGTTGAATTATATTAAATTGTTTGTATAAAAAACAAACAAACAGACAAACGAACAAACAATTGTTACGTTAATTTTTTTCTTTTTAATTCAATCACAGGTGCGTCGAAAGGTATATTTTTTAACACTTTTTTAATAATATTTTTACATGTCATTTGGTTTTTAAAAAAAAAAAAAACTGGAAATGTAAAAAATTTATCCAGGTACGAATTGTTTCCCTCTCCTCTCTTCTCCTCCCCCGTCGAAAAGTTTTTGTTAGGTTTTTATTAATGTTTATCATTATTATTATTATTATGAAAACATTGAGTTGGAAAAAACATGCGACAAAATATAATCATTTGAGAATTTTTTTTTTTTTTTGGTTTTTGTAAAATTATTTAGAAAAGTTAACGCCCTTTTTGTACAGGTGGGTGGGTGGTTATAATGATGAAGTTGACTTTGGGCGTTAAGAAAAAATCTTACGCAACGTTCGATTTTTTTTTTCTTTTTTTTTTTTCGAAAAGAAAATTTAAATTGCAAAGTTTTCCTTGGAAATTTATTATCTCTCTCTCTCTCTCTTTTTTTTTAAGACGAGAATTTTTTTTTTTTTTTGAGGTATTCATAAAATTATTGAAATTGTGAGAAACAAAAAAAAAAAAATATATTCATGGCTGTCAAAGTTAAAGACAAAGACAGAAAATAAAAGAGAGAGAGAGAGTGTGTGAGAAGTATCGGAATCGGTTAAGGTTTGAAAAAAAAAAAAAAAAATGTTCGACACCTTTTCACCTTGCAAATTAAATTTTTTTTTTTTTATTGTTCGGTTTGAAAAAAAAAAAATTCTTTTTATTCTTCTTCTTCTTCTTCGGAGAAGAATTCAAAAATGTAAAACTCCGCCATCAATTTTCATTAAGAGGAGAGAGAGAGAGAGAAAACAATAAGAGTTGCATTTCACCATGTTCGCCATCTTAACCAACCATTTCATTCTATTAATTTACCGATGATCATGATAATGATTCGCATATACTACAAATTTTTAAGGTTCGGCCGGTTTTTTTTTTTTCTCGTATGTTTCCATTACCTAAAGGTAAAACCATTAAACCGTTTTTTTTTTTTTAGCGTTATTAAAAGAGAGAGAGAGAGAGATGAAGGTATATACCATAAACTAATGCATCCGTTTGCCCGTCCGTACATACACGAATGAAAAACGATCCTAAATGAACGCTCGTGTGCGTGAGTGCGTGAGTGAGTGCGTGCGCGCAAACGGAAAATGAGTCAAAAAAAAAAAAAAAATTTTTTTTTGTTTTGTTGCGCTCATTGTAATGACTTAAAGTAATTTTTTTTTTTAAATTTAAATTTAAATTTAAATTAAGATCTTATCAATGGTTTTTTTTAAAAAAAATTTTAACCTTTTGATAAGAATCATGTTGAAGTTTTATTTTTATTTTTATTTTTATATTATTTAAACTTATTAATTAACATTTTTAACAACAAAAAAAAAATCAGGTTTTGAAATCGAAGAATGTCGGGGTTCTAGAATAGTCGGTGTGACGTGGTTATTTTTTTTTTTTTCTTATTAAAAATGGTTTTTCCAATTAAAAACAAAAATAATAATAATAATGAAATTATTTATTCACGTGATAATTGTATATTGAAATCTATTTAACAAACACGCGCACGTTAAAACAAAAAAATAAAGCTACAAACAAACAAACAAACGCACAAACACACACACACACACATGGGAGAATGACAAACGCTAAATTTATTTTTAAAGTTTTAAATGTCTTTTTTTTTTTTTTTGCCGGGATTCCTCCTTTTCTCTCTCTCTTTCTTTCTTCTTTTTCTAACATTATATAAATCATTCGAAAAATAGATTTAGAAATTTTTTCTTCTGCTTCGACGTTTTCTAGTTTTTTTTTTTTAACAGTTTCTCCCCATAATTTTGTATAAAATGGTGGCTACCCCAAATGCCAGATTGTTTTGTTTATTTTTAACTTTCTTGATGGTGTCAAATGATCCTTTCCATTAAGTGTCAAAAAATCTATTCTCTCTCTTTCTCTCGCTCTCTCTCTCTCTCTCTTTTTTTTTAGAAACTTTTAGGCGTGTTTTTTTTTTTTTTTTACTTCGGCAATAACTCAACGTTTCATCTGGTTGTTTCTCACATAATCTCGAAATATATATATTAAAAAAAAAAAAAAAAAAATCCCAACTCCTAATTATAAATTCTTATGACTTTTTCAAACCGTCATTTAATTATTATTATTATCATCATCATCATCATCATCATCATCATTATCATTCAGAATGTGCGTGTGCGTGTGTGTATCGATCAACGTTTCGTTTAATTGACAGTTTTTTTTTTTTTTTTTTTTTTTGGCACGATCTCGAATCGATTTCGATTTTTATTTTATTTTAAAATGGTCGTTGACATTTTTTTTGTTTTTTCATCATCATTTTTCTTATTAAAATTTTTTACTTATTCCGACCCTGAAATCCACACACACACACACACACACGCATCATTCTAACCTTCGCATCGTATATTATGTGAAATAAAAATTGTAAACGTGTATGAATCAATTTAGAAATATAAGGGTGAGATCAGGTGAGAAAAATTCTGTTTCGTTCGTCGTTCACCCCTGCACCAACAGGGATTTGGGAATATTATACGTAATAGGGAGTGATAATAAAAAAAAAAAAAGGCGGCAGGACCGAAAGGAAAAATGATAAAATAATAATAATAATAATAATAATAATAATGAGATTTTAGGGGTTTTTTTTTTTTACCTCCTCTTTGGGTGGCGTTATTCGTAAAACTTTTTCCAAGTTTTTTCTACTCGTTTTTCTTCCTTGTTTTTTTTCTTTCTTTCCATCTCTCTCTCTCTCTATCTCTCTCTTTTTCATTGTTTGTTGTCGTTAAATTTTTTTTTTTTTTTTTTTTTCAACCAATGAGAAAACGAATAAAAAATTCAAAATTTGAATTTTATGAAATGAATTGTTTTCTTCTTTCTTATTTTTCCCTTTTTTTTTTTTGTTACTCGTGAGATGGAAATTTTTTATTTTACGACAGACGTCAGTCTTTTTTTTAAACATTTACAATAAAAAAGAGAGAGAGAGAGAGAAAGTCGGTAAAAAAAATTTTTTTTAATATAAAATTTACATTCAACAGTTGACACTTTATTTTTTTATTTTGTGGTAAAAATATTTTACTTTTTCTTATTCTTTTTAACTTATCCTTCTTTCATCTCTCTCTCTCTCTCACTCACTCACTCACTCACTCAGGTTTATCCCATCGGAGAAAAAAAAAAATTATTAATAATAATGATAAAAGAAAAAGAAAAAAAATTCATTCATTTAACTCGATCGGTAGGTTTTTATCCGGGTTTGGTAACAATGAAAGGTTTTGTAAACCTGTTCACACGACAAAACAAAAACAAAACAAACCTTACAAACACAAACAATTTTTTTTTTTAAATGAAAACCTCGTTAGACTGATACGCTGATAACATCTTCCTGTTTTATAGACACTTTTTTTTTTTGTGAAACGTATTCTAAAAAAAAAAAAAAGAAAAAAAAATCTAAAAATATAAGAAAACAAAAATAGATTTTTATATATTTAAACGAGATACATCGAAGATTTGTTAAAAGTTTTTTTTTTTCAAGTGTCATTAGATTTTATTAAATTATTTTTAGGTTTTTTTTGTGGTTGTTGTGCGTGCGTGCGTGTGTGTGTGTGTCTTTTATTTAATACGTGACAAACAAACAAAGGAATAATAATAAAAATAAAAAAAATTATTATTTTATGTCGTGGTTTTAGAAAATAATTCGCGGGTGATTTTCTTATTTTCACCTTTTTTTTTTTTTATTATTCTATTACCACTTTCGTTTTTTTTTAAAAGGGAAAATATTTTATCTAGCGTGTATAAATCCTTTTTAAAAGAAAAATAATGAGGTCTGAGGGGTATTCGAATAGTAATTGAGCAGCCCCAACTTTTTGTAAAAATAAATCCTATTACAGACCCATTTGGGGCATTTTTACCCTCTTTTCACCGCCGCCCCCACCGCCACCGCCGACGTCATCATTCCCTTCATCCAACTCCCCCGGGCTCCCATCATTCTCGTTTGTTTTCCTTTGTGGGAAATCTTTGTTTCTTTCCTTTCCTTTTTTTTTTTTTTTTAATATTGTCTTTGATCCGTGGCAATTATTCGGTCATTGTGCTTGTCAACCGACCGACGTACCACGTCTAGGAAAGAACAAACACGCGTGAATAGAAAAACGATTTGGGATTTGTCAATTGTTTGAAAATTTAATAAAGAATAGAAGGCGGTGGTGGTGGTGGTGGTGAAAGGTGGTATGATGCGTCCGTCGGATTTTTAAAAATCCTAACAAAAAAAAAATAATTTTTTATCAATTTGATTTGTTGTTTCGAAACATTTAGAAAAACAAAAAAAAAAAAAAACGTGGAAGAAGAAGAAAATGACGTTACGCCACGTAACCGCCATAAATTTATAATAATAAAAAATATTATAAATGATTGTTTGTCGTTTGATGTATCGATTGAAAAAAAAAACGATTTAATGTTTGTTTATTCGATCATTATTTTACTCGTACACACCATATAGGGCGTTTACAAACGACGACAACAAACACAACAACAACAAACAACCCTCGATATTTTTTTCTCTTACCTTTTCTACCAAAAAAAAATTTTTTTTTTTTTTTTTGCTCTTGAATATATTTAAAAATATGTTTACCGCATAAATTTAAATTTTTGTTTGTTTTTGGTAAACAATAAAGAAAAAAAAGAAAAAAAATTTTTTAGCGAACGTTAAACTCATTTTTTTTTTCTTACGGGTTTTACGTTTTTCGAATTCCGGAGAATATAAAAAAAAAAAAATTTTGGAATTCCATAAAATAAAAAGAAACATGGAGAAATTATCTTATAACAACATCTTTGGAACGTTTTACTTAGACAAAATGAGTAATGCATGATATTATGTCTTCTACCCCTCGTAACACTTTAACAAGCGGTATTCTATTTCACCGTATCTGGAATAATACAAAAAAGAAAAAGGGAAGGGTAAAAGGAATGAAAGAGATAGATAGAGAGAGAGAGGGGAGAAAAGGGAGGCAGGGGTAAAAAAAAAAGTGGGAGAAGAAAGAGAAGGCACGAACGTGATGAATGCGTCCCAGTTGGAACGTCACAGGTAAACTTAAAACTACCCCATCTTCACATCCTCAACTAATAAAGCTTACTTTTAAAATTTCCAATTTATCTTTTTTTTCTTTCCTCCATTTTCTCTCTCTTTTCTTCTGCTGCTGGAGTTTTTTTTTTTTTTTTATATTAAGGAACTGGATAAAAATGTCTTTCACGTTACGTATTGATTTTTTTTCCCGTTGTCTGTGCGTTTCATTTCCCTTTCCTGTTTTTAACTAAACAAAAAATTAATTTATTTTATTTATTTTTGTTTTTTTTAGGTAAGTTTAATACAATCGATTCCGAAACGATTTAAAATTTAAAAAAGCGCGCCAAAATTTAAAAGTTTTGAAACATAGACACATTCAACTCATCAGGTTTGTCAATCAATTTTTTTTTTTTAACCGCGAGCCTTAGAAAACGGTCACGAAATTATATTCCAAAAAATTTCGAATTTTATTTTTAGATATAAAACTCATCCTTATAAAAAAAAAAAAATTCCAGTTTGTCTTCTGCTTTGCCAGATTAAAAATTATATATATATTTTATGACGTAATAATTTTTATTAATTTTTTTATTTTATTTAATTCGCCATCTTAGAGGGAGAGTGAGGGGTGGGAGAGGGAGAGGGGAAGGGGAGGAAAGAGTATGCGGATGTGATATTATAGGAAGTCATATTTTATGGATTTATCTATTTTATTTTTAATTGAAATGATATTTTTGATAAGAAGAAAGATGCTGAGTAAAAAGATTGTTCGCATCTATGGGATTTAACTCAATAAAAAATGATAAATTATTTATATAAAAAAAAAGAAAAAGAAAAGTTTCGATACAATGTAAAGAGAAAGAGAGAGAGAGAGAAAGGAAGGAAAGGAAAAGGAAAAAAGGAAAAAAAGGAAACCACGGAAACCGGTTATGTTATTTGATGAAAATTTTTGCTAAATCAGACAAAAAAAGAAAAAAGAAAAATTTTTTTTATTTTCGACTACGGGTTACAAAAAGGAAAAAGGAAAAAAGGAGATCAATTTTTGTTCCCTTTCCTACCAGTTAAGGATAAAAAGAGGGAGGATGATGATGATGATGAAGGAGGAGGAAGAAGGAAAAGGAGATGGAGAATAAGAAGAGAAAAAGAAGACAAAAAGCAATTTTTAAGCTAAAAAATAATAAAAGGCATTGTGGAACGTTGCAAGACTATCAAGTCATAAAATTTCAATCCCTTCGCTTTCTCTAGCGCGATAAATCACTGCGACAAATTTAATTATCCTGCTATCTCAGATAAGAGACAGTTTGGTTGGTACAGAGTGCAGCATCACAGAGGAAAAATATCTACTCAGTTTTCTTTTTGGTCGCCATTTTCATTTTTTTTTTCTCTTTTTTTTTCAACTTTCATTCTCTCTTCGTTTTTATTTTTTTTGTTACATGAATTTAAAAACAAAGAGTGAGAGAGAGAGGGAGAAGGGAGAAAACAGGACGTGAGAGAGAGAGTGAGAGAGAAAGAGAAAAGGAAAAAACTAAAAAAATTTTTTTTTTTTTTAAAAAGTTTGCGTGAGTTTTTTTATTTATATGTGTGCATGCCTGTGTGGAAATGTGTTTGTTGTTGTTGTTGTTGGTGATAGCCTAGCCATGACGACGACCACGAATTTTTAATCTTTTTCTTTTTTCCTCCAGCATCTTTTTTTTAAAAAAAAAAAAAAAAAAAAACTTTTGAATGATGCCGATTAAAGTAACCAATCCATGTATGCACCGGACCTGCTCGAAGGTACAATTATCTTACTCTCGAAAGTTAAACTAACCCTTTATCACAATGGTCGTTATTTTTGACCCACCTTCAAACAATCATGGAAAAAAAAAAGAGAGAGAGAGAAAGAGAGAGGTGGAGAATTTGAATCGATTATTGAATTATTCATACGGATACTCTATTAACCGTCAAAAAGTTTGTTATTGAAAAAAAAAAAAAAAATTGAATTTTGTTAAGCGAAATAAATGACAGAATGAAAACGAGGGAAAATTTTTAATAATGTAAATAAATAAATAAATAGTCTATAATTAAAAATCAAGTCGACAGTCTATTTCTAAAACCACGGACGCCACCATCGTCACCACCATCGTCACCGCCACCACCACCACCGTCAACTTTTTAATCTTAGAAAATGGATTTTAATCCGGGGGAACAATGACACTCGACATACGCGACCCCAAAAAAAAAAAAAGTTTTTTTTCATTTGACCACATGATGAAAATTTTTTTGTATTGTGTTTGTGTGTGTTGACAATTATTGTTATTCGCATAATTTGTTTTTTTTTTTTTTCTTTTTCCCCATTGTTACCCGAACGTTTATTCTAATTCCACGATTAAATTTTAATAGATTTATTAAAAATGTGGTTTTTAACAAACAAATCGCGAATGATTGATACAAAAAGAAAAAACGTCGGAAAAGTTGTGGCAAAAAAAAAAAAGAATTCATGTTATTTTTGACGGACAAGTGAGTTAAATGTATATATATATATATTTACTTTCGACGGAAATGGGAGCATCCATACTATTACTGCCACGACATGTGCTAGAAATTAACCATTTATAAATTAATGTTGGATTTTTTTTTTTTTTTTTTGCGTCGAGTAAAATTTAAAAAAAGAAGAAGAAGAAGAAATTTTCTATCTCGTTCATTAAAACGATATTTATTTTAAAAATAAAAAAAAAAAATTCTTAAATTCGTGGCACATCGCCAGAGGATCGCGTTTGACGTGGCACGATTCACGACGAAAATTTAAAAAAAAAAAAAAAAAAAAAAACTTAGCGGGGACGCGAGAACGGAGACTGAAGAGGAGAAGGAAGGGAAAAAATAAGGAAAGCAAACGCGCCAAGGGAAATCGGAAAAAGCAAAAAAAAAAAAAAAAAAAAAAAACTATTTTCCAGTTTTGACAGCTACACATGTAAATCTTTGTAATTTTTGGCACACGACCGTTCGGTACCCACGTTCATAAACAGAAATTTGTGCGTGCGTACGTGCGTGCGTGCGTGAGTGAGTGTGTAAGCCACCCTCGAGGCCGAATATTTCGTCGCCGCTCCCGCCGCCGCCGCCGCCATTCTCCCTTTTGTTGTTGTTTTCAAACGTCAAATACAGATTACCAATTATTATTATTATTATTGTTAATCAGAACGGACGTTCGATCGGTTTCGAATGAACGTTTGAATAATAATAATAATAATTACAATTCGCATGAATGATGCGTCGTTTTACTTATTTATTTGTTTGTATATACATTTTAAAAGAAAAACATTCACCCCCGTGGGAAGGGAGGAAAGGGGGAGAAAGGGGAGTAATGAAAAGGGGATTACGGTGAAAATTAATGTTAATGAAAATTTTTGTTTTTTTTTTTTTTTTTTTTTTTCACGAACACTCTGTATATATATATTTTAGTTATAATTTAAAAAAAAAAAGGAAAGAAAAACGTTTTTACGGGGAGGGGGGGAAACTTCAATTACTCTGTTTTTCCTTTTGCCCTAATATTTTTTTCATAGATTTAAACGTCAAATCCAGATGTTCGGGGGTTGATATTTACTCACTTTTTCAATTATCTCTACAATTTTTTTTTTGTTCTTCGATAATTCCAGTCCTGGAAAATTTTTCTTGCTTTATTTTCCTTTTTTTCCTTTTTTTTTTTAATTTTCCGTATTTGAAATGAAAGAAAAATAATGATAATAACGATTCGATCGTAGTTACTAACTAACTCCAAAAAAAAATCGATTCGTTTTCGATTTATATATTATTTTTCCAAGGAATTTTCTAGAATTTTAAGGGGTGGTGAGGAGGAGGAAAACGAGAAGGAGAATGAGAGGGAGGGGAAGGAAATAATTAGAAATTAATTAAAAATTTAATTTACGTTAAAAAAATAGGAAAAAAAAATTCACGCGGATATAATTATCTCGATGGATAATTAAAAAAGAAAAAAAAATGCAAAATTTTGCATTTTCATTCATTATTATTATTATGACTATCATTATCATCATTATTATTTTTTCTCTTCAATTACCTTAAATGAATATTTAATATAAATATATGGAAATTTCCAGAACATTTTTTTTTAAAATTTAAAATTCGAAGCAGAAGATTTTTTTTTTTTTAAATTTATTTTGCGCACAACCCGAAATCGATTTAATAACGAAACTTATTATTATTATTATTATTATTATTATTATTATTATTGCTTAACATAAACCGTTTGTTGTTTGTTTGTTTGTTAGCTTGTTTTCTTAAGTAATAATAATAATAATAATAATTTATTAAAAACAATAAAAAATCTCGTTTTATTATTTCACCATAAAAAAAAAAAAAAAAATTATCAAGTTGTACATACGTTAAATCGTCTTACCGAATAATTTTTATTACTCGTTTAATTACTCGAATAACAATTAATTAATTTATTAATTTTTTTTTTTTCATCATTTACATGCGTATAAGTAATTCTAAAAAAAAAAAAAAAAAAATGGCGTCCACAGTAATTTTTTTTTTTAATTTTATTTTATTTCAAACGACGTGCCCTAGAAAAAAAAAAAAATTTTTTTTTTTTTTTATTTATTTATATTCGTGTGAGTAAATTTAATCAAGTATTTACGAGTTTTAAGTAGCTGATATGGATAAGAACGGTTAATCCTAAAAGTGATAAGACGGGTCATTAGAATAATACCTGACTCGTAAAATAAAAAAAAAATAAAAAAAAAAAATGTATATAATTTAACTTACACGCGCGTTTGTTGCAACGTACTCATATTCACGCCACATTTTATACGAAATAAATTCTCGCGAGAAAAGGGTTTTTTTTTTTTTTGATTTTATTTATTAGGGGATTTCTCGTTGAATTTTTAATTAATTAATTATTATTATTATTTTTATTATTATTATTATTATTATTATTATTATTATTATTATTTCGGTTAAGAAACTTTAAAAATTTTTTATGTTTTCAAATGTTGGCAATTTAAAAAAAAAAAAAAAAAAAAAAAAAACAAAAAACGAGGGAAATTTTTCCGGTGCGTGTGTGTGTGTGATGTCACACCGCACTGATGAAATCGTAATTAAAAATCAAAAGATTTTATTATTATTATTATTATTATTATTATTATTATTATTATTATTATTATTATTATTATTATATTGTTTTTCTTGTACGCTGCGAATTTAAACGTAGTAGTAGAAACATTTCAGATTTTTGTCATTTCCGTTTCCGCTTTAGTTTCCCGACGATGGTGTATATATAGTCGAGTTTTCGCATATAATTTTGTTCGAATAAATGTTCGTTTTCGTGCGTTTTTCTAAATTTGTTTTCTCTCTCTCTCTCTCTCTCACTACACAAATGATTGATTGATATTGTTTTTAGTATTATTATTATTGGGAATATAATTCGATATCCGCACAAACGAGAAATCGATTCTCGTGTTGTGTTGTGAAAAAAAACGGACAACATGTCGTGCACGCAGACCGTTTGTGTCACTATAATTTGGCATGTCATGAACAAAAATGATATAATAATCCGAATTCGTTTCGTTGCATTGCGAACGACAAACAAACTTTGAACACATGTAATTACGTCCGGTTCGAAACAACAACAACAACAACGCGACAAACAACAACAACAAAAAAGTATAAAAAAATCAAAATTTTTCTTTCATTTTTTTTTTTTTTGTAACTAAATATTCGTGAGCGCAATTTTTTTTTAAAGATTTACCCCCTCTCCTCTCCTCTCCTCTCCTCTGGGTAAAGAAAAAAAATGTCGCATGTACGGTTGTGACGTCATTCAAAACATCATCCGGCGTTTTATAGCGAAACATTTTTTTGAAAAATATAAAACTCGTTTCGGAACAAAAAAAAATGAAAAAAAATGTCTTTGTAAAACGTGTTAATGTTCATTTTTTTTTCTTTCCACCAACCCATTTCCACTGTTATTATCATTATCATTATTATTATTAGTATTAAAGAAAATTTCCCCTAAATTTTTACCCTTGGAGTTAATTTTAAAAATGTCATTTTAATTTTTACGATATAAAACTTTTTTTTCTTTATTTTTTTTTTATTTTTTTTTAATGTTATTAAGTCCGATGGTCGTTTTCGATTATTTTACTACGTTCGAACGTATCTGTCGACGGCGGTGGCGACGACGACGACGACGACGACATTTTTGGCGTAAACATTTTCGCGGGTTTTCATTTCGCAAAAAAAAATTCCAACAAATATTTACAACAGACATAAAATTTTTTTTTGATATTAAATATGTGGGAAAGATTTAAACGATTCTCGAAAGAAAAAACAGAGAAGAAAAACAAAAATATTTAGTTTATTAAACAATAATTTTTATTAGCAGACGACAAAACGATCTGTCGAAATGATGACGATGATGATCAGGGTTTTACAATGCAATAAAATTTTATAAAATTTTTTATTTACGAGACCATATTAATCGCCAAATTTGATTCAAAAAAAAAAAAATTTAAAACTCGTTTTTTTTTTTTTTTTTTATAATAGCAGAAGACGTTTTATTGGTGTTATAATACAATCGAATAAACCACTTTACTTTTTTTTTTTTTTTTTTATAAATTTTATGTTTACCTTAATTTTATTACCCGAAATAAATTTTTTTATAATTAAATCTGCATAACAATTAATTTTTTTTTTTTTTTTTATTTAAATATGGCGGACACACCCGACGGGTTTTTTTTTTTTATTTTTATGTTTTTTATAACGTGGCGAAAGTGAAAATAATTCGATCGATAAAAAATTTTCGGCGATGGAAAACACAAACAAAAAAAAAAAGAAAAAAAAAAGGGAAAAAAAGGAGGAAAAATGCGTGAGCGTTCGAAAATTTATTAAAAACCTACGCCGCCGCCATTTTCGATTCTGTTTTTTTTTTTTTTTTTTTAAATCGAAACTATCATTATCATCGTCATCATTACCGCTGCCACTGCCGCTGCTGCTGCTGCTGCTGCCACCGCCGCCGCCGCATCTTGCAGTTGTAAAGAAACCGCAAACGCAATACCGCGTAATAAATATTTTAAATACGTTTTAATTGCTCTTCTGAGAAAATAGTTTAAAAATAATATAAATACATAAAATAATCTTTATCGGAGGGTTGTTGTTGTTGTTGATGATGATGATGATGTTGTTGATGTTGATGTTGTGACTGAAAATAATAAAAAGTGGTGTGTGTGTGTGTCTGCGTGAATGAATAACACGTCGTTTCTTTTTATTTTTTATTATTATTTACACCTTCTTGGATTTATGCGTGTGTGAGTGCGTGTAAGCATGCGTGCGTGCGTGCATGCGTTTGTCTGTTTGTATTTGCGTTTTTATCACCGACGGTTTTGTTGTTAAACATCGTCAAAAAAAGAAAAAAAAATTTGATTTTCATTCGACCGGACGTTTATTAAAAAATTTTTTTTTTTTTATTATTCGATCGCTCGAACTATTGAAAATTTCCCGTAATTAATTTCGTCTCTCTCTCTCTCTCTCTCTCTCTTTTCATTATTCCATTGTTTTCTTTTTTCCTTTTCGGACGTGATTTTGTAAAAAAAAAAAAATTTTTCCAAAATTAAACGAAATTCCCTGGGAAAAAAAAAAAAAAAATACGAAATCGAAGGAAACGGAAAAACTATTGAAATTATTTTTTTTTCGTGGCAATAGAATAAAGAAAAAATAAATTATTATTATTATTATTATTGTTACGAGTGAGAAAAAGGAAACGAAAGGTAGTAGTCGCAGGTGATAATTAATTAACGATAATTAATATCGTCTGCAATTATTATGCTGAAACATAGCAGGAGGAAAAATATTTTTTTTTTTTAAATTTTTTTTTCCTTGTTGAAAATATCAGGTGCAGGGTTGCCACCTTAATGTTTAATTAATTATTCTCATGCTCATCAAATTCTCCAGTTGAAAGTTTTTTTTTTTTTCATTTCGATTGTAACGATGATAATGTAACGTGAACGATATTCGAAAAGTTCCTCTTCTCACTGGAGAAAAAAAAATAATGATAATGATAATAATAAGGTTTTTACATTATCTAATTCGTATTCTCGAAGCTTTTGTCAATTACTACCTCCCCCCTTTTTTTATTGGTCGAATCAATATTCCAAAAGTGAAATTTACAATTGAATAAGGGGAAGAAGTAATTTTCTGGAATAAAATTTTTTAAAAAACGAGTCGGAAAGAGAGAGAGAGAAAGAGAAAGAGTGAGAGAGTGAGAGGAGTAAATGAAATAAAGTTAAAAAATAAAATAATAATGTGATACAAGCACATTTTCTGAACATCAATAATTAAGTTAAAACGTTCTGACACCCCATAAAGTCCCGGGGGCCTAAGGGAGCCACCCCACGAATGGAACACCCGATCTACGTCTCCATAACGCGATTATATGCATTAGCGTGTCACAGTTAATCTCGTCACTTTCAATTCTTTTATTCATTCCTTAACAACAAAGAAATGAAAGAAAGAAAAAAAAAAAAAATTGGCGCGTTTTCGTTGTGTACGTGCGTGCGTGCGGGAGCGGAAGTGCGTGTTGTGTGCGTGCGTGAATGCGTGTCGGGTCGGTAACGGAAATCGAGGTTTGTAAGAAACCTTTTTTTTTTATGAAATAGTTTTTTTTTTTTTTTTTTTTTTTTTTGTGAAAAATCAATTGTCTTAATTAAGTTGACGCCAAGTTTTATTTTGACTAATCTGCAACGAACGGGGATAAAACTTTTTCTTTTCGAAGAAAAGAGAGTGAGAGAGAGGGGGAAGTGCAGGGAATTCAAGCTTTTATAAATTGATTACTTTAAGTGTTTGAAAGGGAGGTAAAAGAGAGAGAGAGAGGTTGGATGATTTCGTGTCGGGTGGAAAATATACCGAAAATTTTCATCGGCGGTTGTAGTCACGGCGATGGCGGTGATTTCGTTTGTTGCAAACGTATGCAATGTTGACAGCCGAGGGAAATAATAAAACTCACAAGTACTTTAATTTAATTTTTTTTTTCTTTCGCTCTCTCCAAGTTGTTGCCCCCCCCCCCCTCTCTCTCTCTCTCTCTCTCTCTCTCGTTTTCTCTTCGTTTGTTTCTCGTTACTTCCCTCGCATGAAACTAAAATGTGGTTGTTGTATCATACACACTCACACACACACAAACATTTATATATAAAGTCGTTTGTCGCACGTTATCATCTCGCATAACATTCTTCGTTACGTAACTTTATATAATATATATTATAATTATATACGAATGCCATCATCTTAAACGAAAAAAGCTACAATAATGATAATAATAATAATAATAATAATAATAATAATAATAATAATAAATAATTAATGTTATTCAATGCGAACCAACGAAGACAAAAAAAAAAAAAAGAAAAACTTGAAAAGAATCAAAAAAAAAAAAAAGGAGGTCATATAGAGAAGCCGAAACAACTTTTTTTTTTGACTTCATAACCGGCTCTTTATAAATATTCATGAATAATAATAATAATAATAATGATGATGATGGTGATGATGATGATAATAATAATGAAAAAAAGAAAAAGATTCTCTAATCTCGAGAATAAATTCATTGTATTCATTTTGTGGCACAGACATACACACACACACTGGACACACGCACGCACACGCACACGCATACACGGACAAACAACACACGCTCTAAAGTTTCTATAAACTGTTTCGACTTCATTAATTTATTATTATTATTTAAAGTTCTCCGAAAAAAAAAATGAAAAAAAAAAAAAAAAATTTTTTTTGATTTTTTTCTTTTCGGGGGAATTGTAAGAAGACGGGAGTATACTATGAATCCAATCGTGTTTTAATAAATTTTCTTATAATGTAAATTAATCAAATGTAAATTGGAAAACTGAGTTTTTTTCATTTGTTTTCTTTTGTTTTTCGTTTGTTTTTCGTTTGTTTGTTGTCGTTTGTTCGTTTTTTTTTTTTTTTGAAAATTTTAATTTTTGTTTAAATGGATTTTACGGGAATTAAAATTTAAAATTTTGGGAAAAAATTTTTTGGTTTTAATGATAAAAATGAAATGACGCGATGGTGTCGGTCGGACACTCCATCTCCAGCTGGTTAAATTTTTTTTTTTTTCTCCAGACGGTTTGAGGTTCCTCGCGAACAAACGTGTTTCCCCTCCCCTCCCCCCGTTGGTTGATAAATTTCGTTCGAAAATCTCATCGTATAAAAATCATGGAAATTTAAAAAAAAAAAATTATTTTTCTGGAAAATTTTTGTTGTTGTTTTTGCTAGAAAGTAAAACGATGAAAAAAATCATTTTTTTTTATTGTCGTTGTCTTTGTTGTTGTTGAATTTCATATTGTCGCCCCCTCCCCTCCCTCAATTATTTTTCGAACTCGATAGTTTCTTTTTTTTTTCACCCTTAAATTTTTCAGGTATAAAAATTCAAAAAAAATTTTTTTTTTTTGGAAGAGTTTTATCGTTTGTAAAACCTTTTTCATTATCCAGAAGAAAAAAAAATTTGCAAGCGACCCTAGTTTTGACTATTATTTATAACAACTCATTTGTTGTTGGCCGTATAAAAAAATTTATAGCTCCATAGCTCTTTTTTTTTTCATGGAGAAAATTTTTTTTTTTTTTTTTAGTTCGACAGGTAAAATTAAATTTGTTTTGTTT
Source organism: Pediculus humanus corporis (assembly GCF_000006295.1). Lineage (NCBI taxonomy): Eukaryota > Metazoa > Arthropoda > Insecta > Psocodea > Pediculidae > Pediculus > Pediculus humanus. Next base: position 531,666 of record NW_002987862.1, on the reverse strand, counting down.
GTCCAGTTTATTTTCCAAAAAAAAAAAAAAAAAAAAAAAATTAAAATGGAGAAACGAAATAATTAATCGTTTGTCGAGTTTACGAGTTTGGTAAATATCATAATGGCGGTGGTTGTTTACTTTTTTTTTCTTTTTTTTTAATTTGATAAAAAAAACTCGTTTTTACCTAAAAAAAAAAAAATTCTCGTTTCAGTCAAAAGAGTTTTTTATAGAATTTAATAATAATTTTTTTTTATTCTTGGCCGTCTGTCGTTTGTCGTTTGTTGCGATTTTCCCGCGCGCATAAAATCCGCCGCTTGACATTGTCAGTCACTCGGGGAAAATGGAGAAAGTTCTAAGATTATTTTTCTGTTTGTTTTTTACCACCACACTAAATCGACTTCCTTTCCGATTTTTTTCTTTTGTTTGTTGTCCAGTAACAGTATAGCCAACTTTAACTTTTTAAAAAAAAAAAAATTTTAAAAAGAAAAATTCACGTTTGTTTCGTTTCTTTCTCTTTCGCTTTTCTCATTGGAATAGTGTCCGTCAGGATTAATAATTAAGGTATGAGTTAAGCCTGCTTCTTCTTCTTGTTTTTTTTTTTATGCACGCCACAACCCCTCCCTCCCACCATCACCAGCATGATGTGAAATATTATTATTATTATCGTTTCGTCACGTCCGTAATAATCGAACGATTTAAAATTTTGTTCGTATAATTTCAGCAAAAGTATTTTTTTTTTATTTTTAAAGTTTTAATTTTCATTTTACGTACCTGACTGACATCTTGATCTTTCTTTCTTTTACCTTAACAACAAAAAAAGGTTTTTTTTTTTTTTTTAAGAAAAAAAGGGGGCAAAAACCTTTTCATTAAAACATAATGTTGCACTTTTTTTTTTTTAATACCTGGAATTAAAATTTAAAAACTTGTTGTTAATCATTTAGAAAAAAAAAATAAAACGTCTGTCAAATTTTTTTTTTTATCTTTCGTTACCCTAAATTTTTTTTTTTTGGTAACCTTTTATCTCTCTCTTTCTCCTCCCTCCCTCTATCTCTCTTCGTCTCCCCGAAGAAATTCTTTTTTAATTTTGCCAATTATTAATTATTAATTAAATTTCAAAATTTATTATTATTATTATTATTTTTTAATAATCAAATTATCCCACTCGAATTCATCGCCGTCGGCCATATTTAAAAAAATCATTTCCGGTATGAAAATTAATAAGAAAAAAAATGCAAATGAATGCAATTATGGTTTTTATATGGAATCGATTCGATATATCGATTAATTCGATATTTATTTATTTATAAATATTCGTTTGAATCGCGAGTGACTCGATCGAGAGATTCCGTCGGTTATTTTTGTTTCATTGAAATTTTTTTTTTTTGAAAACGTTTGTTGTCGTTTGTCGTTTGTTGTTTTTAACGAAATAAAAAACGGTGAAGGTAAAAAAAATAAAGAAATTTTTACTTTATTTTATTATTATATATAGGAGAATATTGTATAAAATAATTGTTTGAATCGTTATGACAGGTCGTAAATAAATGAATTTTTTTGTATTAAAGAGTTTAATGGTAAAAGAGAAGAGGAGAAGTAGAAGAAGAAGAAGAAGGTCGTCCTCGTTTTTTTTTTTTTTTTTTTTTTTTTTGTACCGACGATTCTTTTGTAAGAATTTTTATATAATTTTTTTTTGCCTTTTAAACAACGACGACGACGACAACGACAACAACAACAACCAGAAAATAAAGAAAGAAAAAGAAAAAGAAAAAAAAAATTTTTTTTTTATTATAGGTGGGTCTCGTAAGTTATATGACGCGTTCAAAGAGGTTGAAGCAATATAGAGAGAAGAATTTCAATTGGTTTCGAATATTCCTTTTTTTTTTTTTTTTTTTTTTTCGTCTTCTGCTTTTTTTCTTGGAAATGAAAAATTGTTGTTGTTGGTGTTGTTATGTTGGGGGTTGTTGGCAAACCTTTTTTTTTTTTGGTGTTTCTTGGAATTTTTTTTTGTTTTTTGTTTGGCGAAAAGTTTGCGTAAGAGTAAATGGTTGTAGGAATTGATTTTTTTTTTTTTTTTTTTTGGAAAGCTGTCGGCGTGCGTGTGTGTGCGTGTGTGCGTGCACGTAAGAATTTATGATAATAAATAAGAGTAATGTGTCTTGTCTGTCGTTTGCACGACAGTTTTTTGATGATGAAATGTTGCCGGGAGTATAAAATGCAAAAATGTTTTTTTTTTTTATATATAAAACGGTTGCGTGCGCGTTTCGCGTTCGCACGCACTTGGTAATAAGCGTTCGAAACGTGTAAGAAGAAACGTGTAACAAGTTATATGAATAGATAAATAGATAATAAGCGGAGTAGATGGAATCGTGAAAAGGAGATGTAAAAATTTATTTAAAAAAAAGTACGAAGAGAAAGAAAGAGAGATGGAAAGATTCAAAAGTCATCCCTCATTCACAATCATATCTCTCTCTCTTTCTCTTTCTCTTTCTCTGTATTTTCTTTCCATCTTCCTCGCCACCCGAGGGTGATACGAGTTGGGACCCATTATCATTATCTCCCGAACTTTAACTTTATGACGTTCATTCATATCAACCTCAAATGCTGCTTTAATGTAATATTCAAATGGAATAATAATGGAAAAGAAATTTGCGTAAACTTTAACAATGATGATGATGTTAATGATAATGATAATGATAATATATATATAATTAATAATTTTTTGTTTTTTTTCATTTGGGAAAAAAATTAAAAAATGAAAACAAGGGGGTTTTCCTCTTTTATTTTATTTTTTTTTTTTAAACCGGTGTTAAAGTCGGTAAAATAATAATAATAATGATAATAATAATGGCGGCGGCGACGGCGACGGCGACGACGAGGACGAGGACGACGATAAATATAAATATATATATAATTTATTTAAAATAAATAAATAAATAAAAACTAACTCAATCGAATTTTAAAAATAATCGAATTTGACGTCCATGTTCGCCCCATCAAAAACTTGTTTTTTTTTTTTTTTTTTTTCGAAAACTAAATTTTGTCTTTTTTTTTTATGTATTATTGAAAAACCGCCAAAAGAACTTGTGCGTTGTCATGTATTATTTATTTTATTTTATTTTTTATTTTATTAAATTTATTTATGTATTTATTTCACGTGAAAATGCGTTTAAAAACCCGGAGGCGAGTTTTTTATTTTTTTTATTTATATATTACCATTATCATTATTATTATTGTTGTTGTTGTTGTTATTATTGTTATTGGTTTTTGTTTGTTTGTTTGTTGCGTTCACCCTCTCCTTCTCCTCCTCCTTCTCCTCCATATTCTTTTTTTTCTTTGTGTGAAACTCGTTTTCTATAAGAATCGAACTGTAATAAATAAATAAAAATTCAAAAAATTTATTTTCGCGCCTTTTTTTTTTTTTTTTTTTTTACGTCCGTCCGTAAAAATGGCGAATCGCACGTCGACGTGGAAATTGAAAAAATTTTGTCGTTAATTTTTGACGAACCCTCGTTTCGTATAATCGGGACAAATCAATAAGTTTAGCGAGGCGGATAAAACACGCGCACGCACACGCACACACGCACGCACAAACGAAAAGAAAAAAAAATCGAAATTAATTAATAAATCGAACTAAAAAATAATAATAATGATAACGATAATTTTTAGGCGCGTATACATGCGTGTGCGTGTGTGTGTTTTTTTTCTTAAATGTATTAATTAATCGATTTGAAATCGATCGAATATTATTATTATTATCATTATTAATTTCGGGTTATTAATCAATAAACAAGAAGAAGAAGCGTGGTTATTAAAAGAGGAAAAAAAATTTATACGTTAATTATTAAAAAAATTTTGATTTATTTATTTATTTATAGAAACTTTTTTCTTTTTCTCCTTAGACTGCGTGACGACGATGACGATGATGACGTAATCCAAATTTTTTTTATTTTTTATTTATGTATTTTAAATTATTAATTTTTTTATTTTTAAAAGGATTTTTAATAAATGCCGTCAATCGATCGATGGATCGATAGATCGATATCTAATCGGTTGGATCAATCGATATTTTTTAATAAAAAAATTACGTCACGTGTGTAAATTAAACGTCATTTAATTAATTATTATTATTATTATTATTTAATATTTTGTCGCGTTCGCTTTATTGTTATTATTGTTGGGGTGATGGATATGCGGAAGAGGAAGTGGTTGTTGAAAGGTATCGTCGAAGACACTTTATCGATGAACCCCTTCGCCGCTATTACGAGTTATTCTTCAATCATTATCATCATCATCATCATCATCATCATCATCATCATTAACGGAATTATTTTAATTAATTACAAAAGGTTAAGGGGTCACGTTTAAAATGACATTATTTTCTAGGTGGTTGATCTTTTGTAAAAAAAAAAAAAAAATAGAAAAGAAAAGAAAGAAAGAAAGAAAGAAGGAAAGAAAAAAGGCGGAAACGTGTCTCACATTCGTGTTCTTATTATGAATTTTAAAATTAAATATCTACCTCCTTAAAAACTTCCGGTTTCAAACAATTATTTTCGGATTGTTGTTTGTTGTTGTAGTTGTAGGAAAGAGGAAAAAAAAAAATAATAATTATGACAAAAAAATGGTGAAGTTTCGTGCATGCACACGAACTGACTCTTTTCAACTCCCTCAATGATAATTGCTCACAAAATAATTTGTTTAAAATTTTTTTTTCCTTTTTCCTTCTTCCTTTTTTCCTTTTTGGATATAAGGAAATTTTAAAAATGTGGTTGATTTAAATTAAATGTGGTTAAATTTGTTACTAAAAAAAAAAACTGAATTAAAATAATTTGGAATAATTGGAATAACGAAAAAAAAGGAAAACAATATGGCGTATGCGTTTTGACGTTTTATTTAATTATTATTATTATTATTATTATTATTATTAACGGGAATTTATCGGGAATAAATAGTTTAGTCGTATGAGTAGGAGAGTAGGTACAAAGAAAAAAAAAAATTTTTTTTTTGTATTGTGTTTGTTCTAGAATAAAAAAGAAAGCGCGCGAGAGAGAGAGTTAGAATATAAATAAATAATCGAAAGCACTTAAATGCATATGAAATATTAATATTGCAGGATTCTGGCATATGTCAGAGAGAGAGAGAAAAAAATGAATATTAGAACGTGGTACCGTGAAGGGAACGGAAAATTTTTTTTTTTTTCCCAACACGTTCGGATGGTGGGGGTGGTGGAGTGTTGTTTTGACTGGAATGGCATAGTCCTAATATATAACGGTTCCCTGGAGAAGTCGCGTTTCGAAAGTGAGATGTCGTGCTCATTTCTTTATTTTGAAATCCTTTTGGGAATATTTAGAAGTACATAAATATGTAGTCGGCTTCTTATATTCGTTTTGTTTTTTTCTCTCTCTCACTCTCTCTCTTTCCATCTCGTATTCTCTCTCTTTCTTTATCATCTTGTTTTTTTTTTTTTTTTTCGTTATTCGCTTTTAAGGTTTTTTATAAAAAAAAAATCATTTATATTGAAGTCGGGTTGTTGTGAAAGCATCCCGGGAATCAACCCTAATGCAACTCTTATTTTCTTTTACGTGTCATTTTATTATTATTATTATTATTATTATTATTATTATTATTATTATTATTATTATTATTATTATTATTATTATTATGAAAATTCGTTTGTTTGTTTGTTTGTTGGTTTGTATGGAAAACATAAAAAAATTTTTTTTTCTGAACTAAAATTTTAAATAGTTGAAAAAAAAGGAAAAGCCCGATTGTAGTACCAAAAAGTTTTAATAAAAATTTAAACGTAAAAACTTTGATCGATAGATCGATTGATCGAACGATTTATCGATCGCGACGTAAATTTTTTTTTTTTTGGGTTAATTAATAATAATAATAATGTTTTTTTCTTTTTACAAACAGAGACCGCCATCATCGTCTTTATCTTACGGTCCAGGCAATGATGATGTAAGATCACCGGGTTCTGGAGGTACTCCAGGTCCTTTATCCCAGCCTCCGGGTTCACAGCAAAGCGTGGATACAGATCCAGGTAATTGTTATTATTATTATTATCATCATTATCATTTTGTTTTTTTAAATTTTTTCACTTTGTCTTCATTTTGTTCGTTTATCGGAGTTCATTATTATTATTATTATTATTATTTTTTGATTTGTTTTCAATTACGGGTCGTAATCGTAAATTATTATTATTATGTGTTTTTAAAATATTAACTGATAAATATTTGTCATTAATGCGACCTTTAACCTTTTCGTAAATAAATTTCGAATAATAATTATTAATAAATAAATAATAATAATAATAATGATAATCTCTTGGTCGGGTTTTGTGTTTTTTTATTTTGTCGCGGTGAAAAGTTAAAAGAGAGAGAGAAGGGAGAAAGGGGGAGGGGAGGCGTGGAAGAAGAAGATCACAAAAAAAAAGGAAAACCGCTTATCAAAACATTGTTCATTCTGAAACCTTTGAACGTGAACCTTTTACCAAAAAAATAAATAGAGAGAGAGAAAGAGAGAGAGAGGGAAATGATTTTGTTTAAAAAAATTTGATGGAATTCAAACGTCGAACGCAATTGTATATTTATTTAAATGGAGAAAAAAAAAAAAAAAGAAACCCTTAAGGATACCACGAAAAAGAAAGCCGACGTTTATTATTACTATTATTATTATTATTTTTTCGGAAATTCATTCCTGGAAAAAGGATTTTTTTAAAAAGGGATGATAAATACTCCTCCCGTCCGTAGGTTCGTCAAATGATGATGTCAAAGTTGGTTCGAATTCGTAATTCGCGGAAGCGATGAAGAGTCGGAGAATAAACAAAACAAAAAAAAAATTTTTGTAATCGAATATAGTCTGCTGCCACGACGTTATTATTTTTTTTATTCTTCGTACATTATGCGTGATTTTACTAACATTTCACTGTCGGATTTTTCTATGATGATATTATTATTATTACTATTCAGGCCTACCAATATAAAAAAAAAAAATTAAATTCAAATCATCGAAATATGATTTATTATCAACCTGTTTTATTTTTTTTTATGGGTTGGTAAGAAATAAAAAAGAAAAAAAAATTTATAACGTGGGGAAAGAAAAAAATTGTCAAGATGGAAAGATCTGGAAACTTTTTTTATTCATTCAAAAAAAAAAAAATTTTCCATATGAAAAAATCTTCGACAAATTATCAAGGAAATTTTTTTTAATTTTTTTTTTTTTTTTTTTTTTTTTATCTCTCCTTTCAACGTTATCAGTGCTGGAGAAGTAAAAAAAAAAAATCGACTCTTGTTTGTTGGTTGTTATTTGTCGTTTTTTTTTAATGCCAAAGTTTTTCCTTCAACCGTGCAATGCCACCGACGACGATGGCGATGATGATGATGATTTTGTTTCTATTATTAGCGATTTTTTTAGACGTTTCTGGTTGTTGTTGTTGTTGATGTTCTTTTGTTCTGGGGTTTCCACCCTCACTATTGCGATTTAAAACCACTAGGGTGTGTGTGTAGAAGACGAAGATGATGGTCGCGTCGTTGTTTGAATATAAGCTTAACCGCGCCGCCCTCTTTCTATTCTCAAATTTTAATTACCCGTAAACCCAAAAGAAAGAAGAGGAAGAATCATCTCATCTCTGGATGAGGTCTTTTTTTTTTTTTTTTTTAAAAAAATATTATTTTATATTAACTTTTACGCCGAATAATAATAATAATAAAACTCTACCGCAGTGGTTTTCCTCCTCCTGTCGTTGCAAATTCAACAGTCGCGAAGAAGAAGAAGGAGTAAGAAACCCAAGGAAGAATTTTATATAAAAAAAATTCAATTTTATTCATTGATAACAAAAAAAAAAATTCTTTCCAGCAGATGTGGACCGATTTCGATGCAGTTCCATTAAAAAAAAATTTTTTTTAACTCCGAGACCTTTTCAATATATAAATTTTAAATTTTTTTTTTTTTTTTTTTTATTCTTCTTTAATGAAAGAGGCGTTTACTAAATTGAATCTCCATACAGGCCACATTTTTGTTCTTCTTCTTCTTCCACGTCTTCTTCCAAAGACATTTAAAAGCTTTTTTCAAAAGGAATAATTAAACCGAAAGATAAAAATCTCAAATCAATTTTTGTTTTAAGTTTAAATCGAATACGTTTTTCTCTCTCTCTCTCACTCCCGGAGAGAAGGTAGGTGGGGAGGCGGGGTGAGGGGGGTCGGAGAAGGGTTAGGGAGGGAGGGAAGGGGAAAGGAAGAGGTTTAAGAAAAAACTTTTTTTAAAAGCGAGAAGAACTTTTTCGTATATACACCAAGTATTTTACGAGACTTGTTTAAATTGATTAAAAACTTTTTTTTTTCCTTTTTTCGCAACAGCAGAAGATTTTTTTTTTAAATTTTATTTATTACTCGTATATTTTGATGGGGGACGGGGGGAAGAAAAAGGAAAAGCGGAAACAAGTTTTTTTTGTACGCAACAGGAAGAAAAAACCTGGAAAATTTCATTAAAAATTAAAAAAAAAAAAAAAAAACACGTCACGGTGAAATATTTGGTCAGGGAGTTGAGGGGGAGGGCGTTAGGGTGGGGAGCGTAGGGGACCGTGAGGGGCGTCGAAAGGAGTGGAGGGGGTAGAGGCAAACGTTATCGCCGGTAAAAAAATTTGCCTAAACGATTTATCGATTTTTTCTTAATAATCAACACCTTATCCGGATTTCCTTTTTTTTTTTTTCTGGCGTGACGTCATTTATCATCATCATCACGGTTATCGTTTGTTGTGTCCTGACGAAACAACCGTCACCATTTTTTTTTTGTTTTTATATATATTAAAAAGAAATTAAAAAATTAAAATTTTTGTTCTCTTGAAATATTTTGTCACTTTTATAAATTGAGTGTTGCGCATAACTACCCGCATTTTTAAACGACTACTTTAAGTTTATTAAAAACACTCAATGACAAAATAATAATAATAATAAAACATTTAAGCGTGATAAAATTTTAGGGGTGTAAGAAAAAAATTTTTTTTATAAAAAAGAAAAAGAAATTCGTGTGAGAGAGAAAGAGAGAGTAAGAAAATGTTTTGTTTGTTTACATTTTTCTTTTCTGGTGCAACAGGCAAAAAAAAATTTTTTTTTTTTTTTGATAGTAAAATAACAAAAGTGACAAAAACGCGGTCGTTTGTCACCCCAGAAGGAAGAAGTACAAAAAAAAAAAAAAAACGGTGAGAGCTCTCGATGACCTCGAGAGTACTTCAACCGACACCACATCGTCGTTTCCTATTCTTCGAGTGTTTCCCGTATGATGTCCCTCCCCGAGCCTTTACCGAAAACCCAAAATGGACCCTTTTTCTTTTTTTTTTTTTTTTTGCCTTTTTATAGATTCAACTTGAAAGAATCCCATGTGGCTTGACCCCCTTTCCAACCTTCCCCCCAATCGTTATTCGACACTTTGCGCATTATTACTACCCACAGTTATTAACGACCCATTTTCAAATGATTTTTTTTTTTCCACCACCGTTTATTATTATTATTATATTTCGATTACGATATTTAATTATCACTAAATTTATTCGAAACGTTTTTTTTTTTTTTTTTTTTTTTTTTTTTTTTATCATTCGTGAACGACGGGTACTTACAGGTGTTAAAATGGCGGATTGACGGGAGGAAAACAAACTGCAAATTTCTCCTCCCCTCTCTCTTTTTCCCTCTCATTAAAAAAAAATCATTTTTATGTAATATTCGAACGTTCATATCTTTAGGTAATATAATTACAAAAAATGTAAGAGAGAGAGAGAGAGAGAAAGAGAGAAATGATGAGAGGGATTGAAAGACGACGACGACGACATGAATATAAATTCAACATCGGGTCCAACCGTACACAACATGACACATGTGGTTTAAATTGAATTTTCAGGCAATATTTCCGATGTCAGTGTGTGTCGGATTTGCCGCCGCATCTACTACGCCTTAAACTCAAATGAATATTATTATTATTATTATTATTATTAATATAATACCAAAAAAAGTGATGAAATCTTCCAGAGTTCGAACCACCGCCATTAAATCTCTCTCTCTCTCTCTCTCTCTTTCTCTCTCTGTTACGCGTTTTTCTTTTGTGACGTATCCTTACGCGCGAGGTTAGTTCGTACGCGTGATATTATTATTATTATTTATAGATTCGTGAAGTTTTTTAAAGAAATTATTTCGCGGATTTTCCCCCATCAGTTAACGTTTTATTACGTCATAACGCGAATCGATGAATGGATCTCATTCGCGAGAGAGTGATAATAAATCAATAATCCGATTATTGATCGATCGTAAATTATAACGAACTTTGAATATATACGTATATAATTTATTTATTCATTCGTTATCATTATTATTATTATTATTATTAGTAGTAGTAGAAGTTGTAGTATCGAATCGATTTTCTTACAATGTTATAAAAGAATAATAATAATAATAATAATGAATCCTAGAGTGTTGTTGCTTCGTCATCTCATTATTCGATCGCTTCGCACGTTACGTTCGTTATTGATTATTGATTTTTTTTATTTTAATTTTATTTTATCGATTATTTATTTTTTTCAATTATTATTATTATCATTATCATTATTATTATTATTATTATTAACGATTGAATTTTTACGAATATAAAATATTATAATAATAATAATCGATTGAAAATAAAAGAAATTTCAAAATGGCGATGAATCTAATAAGTGAATTTTTTCATTTTTTTTTTTTTAAACTGCGTAAATGTTTACGTGGAAAATGGTTGATACCTGAATGGCTGATTGACTGACTGATTGATTGACTGATTGAATGTGTGATACAATTTAACATCCATTAAATGGAAAAACCATTAGTCGAATTAGAAAAAGTCGCGCGATATGAAATAATCATCGAAATGAGGAAAAACGGACCCGTAATGATAATTATTATTATTATTATGACTGTGATAATTTTAAGGTTTTTCTCTTTCTTGTCGTTTTGTAAACGCGCCTATGCTTTTTTTTAAATGTTTGTTTCTTCACTTTTCGAAAGGTTTTAAATAAAAAAAAGAAAAAAAAAAAAAAAAAGAAAAAACGAGCGCCAAAAACAAGATTACTTAACGATTCTTTTTGAACGGAGTCCAATTTTTAGGCTTGCATCCCCGTTGAGAAGAGAATCAAAAAAAATTACGACGGATAAAACGAAAAGAAAGAAAGAAAGAAAGAAAGAGAAAGAGAGAGAGATAAATAGAGAGAGAGAAAGAGAAAAAGATGGAACGAAATCGAAAAGAAACCCATCTTAGAAGAAAAAAAAAAAAAAAAAAAAAATTTAAAACGTCTTCTTGTCAAAAATACGAAAGAAAAAATAAAACTAAAAAAAGGGGAGAAAGAAAAAAATTTTTTTTCGGGGGGGGGGGGCGGGCAGGCAAAGGGAGCAAAACCCAAAATATCCCAAAAAAAAAAAAAAAAAAAATTTTTTTTTTTTTGTTTTTGGATTTGAATTTGGGTTTGGACCGAATCGAAAAAATGGCCGCAGAGCGGGAAACGAATACGGTCGACTTGATTTCCCTACGACGGGGGTAATTTTTTGTATTTTCGACTTTATTATTATTATTATTATTATTATTATTATTATTATTATTAATTGAATAAATTTATAGCGCTCTATAACGTCTCTATAAAAAAAAAAATGACTATAAAAAACAAAAAAACACCCGCGAAAACGTATATAGCCGTGATAATAATATTGACTGAGGGTTGTTGTTGTCGTCGTCGTCGTGACGATTGCAGTTATTATTATTTTCAACAAAAACAAACGATGATAATAATAATAATGAAAAACATTTTAAAAAAAACTCATTTATAGCACAAGCTATATCTATCTATCTATATTTATTTATTTAAAAAACCATTAAAATAAAGGTGTTGGAAGAAAATATAGTTTAAAAGAATCAAAAACTAAAAGTAGTAGTAGTAAAATAATAATAATAATAATTGTTATTATTATCTATATTGTTTTTTAATGTTTACAAACCAAAAAAAAAATTTTTTTTTAAAAACGTTTTTAATGAATGAATGAATGAATAAATATTTATAGTTTATTATAGTCGCTATATTTTTATAGTTTTTATTTTTTTTACTCTAAAGGGGAATTCCCCTTTTTGTTGTTTCAAAAAAAAAAAAAAAAAAAAAAAAGACATTCATTCGAGGGTTTCCATCGTCGTTGTCGACGATTGAAACGTTTTCGTAACGCTATAAATAAAATAGTCTATAATTTAATTTTATTCTATAATGGCGCTCTATAAAAATTAAAAAAATGTTAATTAAAAGTGCGTGCGTGTGAAATGATTTTAAATACGTTTATAATTTCGGTAGGAAATAATATAGAAGAAGAGAAAAAAAAACGTGAAATGAATTTTAATGTTTTCGTTTTTTTTTTTTTTTTTTTTTTTTTTTTTTTTACGGGTTAAGGTCGCGTTAAAAATTTATAAACCTTAAACCCGAATAATGATAATAATAATAATAATGATAAAAAGTCGTCGTCGTCGTCGTCGTCGTCGTTCTATTCTTTTTTATTATTTTATCATTGTTTAAATAACTTATAAATTTTCTACTATTCGAAAAACCGATGTTTTAAGTTTATCGAATAAAAATTTTTATCATCATCATTATTATTATTATTATTATTATTATTATTATTATTTACGATAGAGCCGTGAAAGCTTTATTTTGGCACTTGAATAAAGCGAATAAATTTCACACAAACTCTCTCTCTCTCTTTCTCCCGAACCAGAAAAAAAAAGGTTTATATAAAAAAAAAAAAAATTTTTTTTGGTTGAGGTTCGACGCTTTCGTTAAAAAACAGAAAAAAAAATTTTTTATCGTCTCTCTCTCTCTCCTTCCTCCTCTCTCTCTTTTAGGTTTACGTCAACGTTTGTTTAACAAAAAAAAATAAATTTATAACGTTTTGTACTGTCACGGAATTTGCTACTGTTTATATTTTGCTTTTATTACCCCAAAATACATATTAATTATGTTGATTTAATTTAACCGAAAGAAAAATGAAAAAAAAAAAAAAAAAAGGTAAACCGAAAAATCTTTTAAAAAAGCTAACAACTTTTACGTTTCGATTTTGTTATTTGAACCGTGAAAAAACTTATTAAAACTCCGTAAAAACCAACACATCCTTTTTAACAAGTACAAACAGGAAACAACTACAACAACAACAAAAACAAACAACAACAGCCAACTTCTTAGTTATTGTTCTCTTTTAAGATTTTTCCCTTTTTTTTTTTTTTTTTTATAAAAATAAAATTTTCTCTTTCTATCTCTTTCACTCTTTTGTTTCGTCGTGGTAGTAGTCGTCTTCGTCTTCGTCATCGTCATCGTCGTATTTTTCTCTTATGAAATAAGAAGGAAAAAAAGTGGAAGAAGAAAAACAAAATCACGTTTAAATTTTAAAACCGTTGAGAATGAATTCAACCGGAAAAGCTATAAAGACATAATAACTCGGAGATGGTTGTTGTTGTTGTTGTTGTTTTCTTCCTTTAAATCATTTTATTCGTGAGCATCCTTTTATAGAAAAAATTTCCCCCTCCCCTCTTCTTCCCCCGTTTTTCCTCCCTCCCCGTTTTTTCCTCTCTCACATTTTCCTCTTTCTTTTTAAATGAAAAAGAAAAAAAAATTGTTTTAAGACTCTTTACTTCCTTCCTTCCTTCCTTCCTTTCTTCCTTCCCCTCCTCTCCCCTCTCCGTTTCCCTCACCCTACCCCTTCGTTTTATTTTTTATTTTATAACCGTTTATCCAAATTTTTATTATTTATTTTTTTATATTCTGGAAAATTTTCTAATTCATTTCATCGTTTTTTTTTTCCTTTTTTTTTCTCTCTCCACTGTCTGGAAGAAGGGAGAGAAGGGATTGTTTTATTATTATCATTATTATTATTATTATTTTGGGTTTAAAACAAACCTTTTGTTTTGAAAAATGGCGGACGAGTTGTGATGACAAATTTGTGTTTTTTTTTCGAGTAAAAATAGAAAACGATTCGTTTTTCGAATGGCGATCGAATAAATTTTTGTTAAATATTTTCATTTCCGGTTCGAATTTTTTAATCACGTTGTTTTCTTTATACCTGAAACATTAGAAAATAAATCCGTGACCCATATCTGTATTTACAAAAAAAAAAAAAATTCCTAATGTCCGACTAATGATCCTAAATGGATTTCTGAATAGAGTAATTATAACAAAAAAGTTTGTCTATCTCGAACAATAACAATCCTTTTTTTCGTTTCGTTTGTTTCGTTTGTGGTTGTTGTTGTCGTTGTGCTATTTTTTTTTTTTTTGATTTTATCCAATTCTGATTTTTCTTTAATTTTTTTTTTTATACGAATGTTTAATCGTTTTTATTGCCTTTTTCATTATTCATCGTCGTCATCATCGTCATTATTATTATTATTATTATTATTATTATCAGTATTATCATTATTCGTCGTTTGGAATTTTTTTTTCTCCATGTGTAAAAAAAAAAAAAAAAAAAAAAACGCGCCATATTTTTTTTCATTCTCCATCGTGACTCGTCAAATATTTTACAAATGAGATTAGATGAGATGAGAAAAAAAAATTGGCTTGCTCCAATTCGCCATTTTATCAATGATACGTCGAAAATTTTGTCTGTGCCACCATTATTATTATTATTATTATTATTATTATTATCATCATCATCACGACCTAAAAACCCCTTTGGAAAATTCGATTCGATTTCATTAAATTCCATTTTTTTTTTTTTTTTTTGCACGGGTTTTATATGTAAAATGCGTGGAAAATGATGATGATGATAAAAGTTTTTAAAGAGAGAGTGGGAGAAGGGGAAAAGGAGGGGGAGAGGGATGAGTTCGTTTGAAAGAATAAGAAGCTTTTTTCTTCTTCTTCTTTCTTTCTCTCCCGTAAAAAAAAAAATTTTCAAAAAGTTTTTTTTTTAATTTTTTTTTAACGCCCAAAAATTGTCTTGGAATTTAATTTTCAATTTCCGAGCATCAACGTTAATGAAAATGGAAGTTGAAAGGGTTAATATTTAGTTTTTAGTTTTAATATTAA
>NW_002987862.1:471623-511623 GCF_000006295.1 Pediculus humanus corporis | reverse complement strand
CGGGGGATTTTTTTTTTTTTTTAAAACATAAATTATGCAGAAACTTTTACATGATCGTATCGAAATTATCGATTATTTATAAATAAAAAAAAAAATGGAGTCGGATTTTGTTGTTGTTTGTTGTTGTTTGTGTTTGTTGTCGTCGTGTCGGGGGTTTTTAAAAAAAAATTTGAAGGGTTTATTAAATGAGCGCACATTTATTTCTTCTTTGATTATGTTTTAATCGAATTATAAGTATAAAATGTTTTGTGCAATGGTTTCGAATGATGTTAAAAATTTCTAAATGAGTGAGAAGAAGAGAGAGAGAGAGGGATCGGGAGAGATTATGAAAAAAAATGAGAGTGAGAGAGAAAGAGAGAGAGAGAGAGATTGAATAAGAATATGCAATTATTTCATCTTTTTTATATTCATGAAAGGGTCGTCGTCGCAGAGTTTTCTCCTCATTTTTTTTTCTTTTTTTTTTCTTTTTTTATATTTAATAATAATAATAATAATAATGATAATAATATCTCAAATGAAAATTGTTCTGCACGACGATGACGATGACGTCGACGACGTACAGTTAATAATAATAATAATAATAATAATAATAAGCGAAGAGGACATGATGTAAAAAAATTTTTTTTTTTTTTTATTTTGCCGTGTGAAATTTAACTTTGGTAATTTAAATTTTTGTTTTTTTTTTCTTCTGCTTTTTTTTTATACGTCAATTTATTTTTATTTAATTAATTGTACGGGTTTTTTTTATGTTATCGTTATCATAACAACCGTTCGAAATTTTTTTTTTTTTTCTGTAAAGATATTTAACTTTTATATTCGAAAAAAAAAATTCCAGGGAAATTTGCGGTCGTTTTACGATTTGACACCAAAAAAGCTTATCGAATGATCAAAAAATCGTGCGTGCGTGTGTGCGTGTGCGTGTAAAGACGAATATGGAAATTTGTAATCGTAAAAAAAAAATAAAAAAATAAAAAAAAATGTCGTTTTTGACGAATCGTTTTGTAAAGTAAAAAAAAAAATTATTATTATTATTATTATTAAATTTTCAAAGGGAAAATGTGCACACTTTTACGCTCCCGTATAATTATTATTATTATTATTATTATTATTATTATTATTATTAATATTATCGAATAACAAATGGAATATCGTTTGTTAGTCTGTTTAAAATAGAAAGAACTGTTTTCCACTTGTTGTTGTTTATAATAAAAATGAAAATATTAATAGTAATAATAATAATTTAATTGTTTTTTTATATTTTTCGCCCCCCCCCCTTCCCACCTTCGAGTAGTAATGAGATATCTCCAAGAAAAAAAAAAAAAACAAACTAAAATGGCGAGCGGCGCCATATTAAATTACAAAAAAATAATTAAATAGATTTTGAATAGTTTTACGATGCGGTTTCTCTCACTCACTCACTCTCTTTCTCTTTCTATCTCTCTTTTTTTTTTTTTTTTAAAGAAAATTCGAGAGAGAAAAAAAACGTGGAAGAAGTAAACTTTTTAATATTTTTAAAATTATCAAAATCGTATGTGTGTGTGTAATTTCGATTCATTTCCGTGGAATGAATTCCCCCCCTCGTCATTCATTCATTCATTCATTCATTCATTCTATCATTCATTCTATCATTCATTCATTCATTCGTATTATTATTAACATAACTAAAAAAAAAGAAAATTATTATTATTATAATAATTTTCCCACGTTTTTCCTCGTTTTCCATTATTTTTATTATTATAAGTATTATTTATTTTTCTTATGAATTTATTATTTGGCAAATTTAAAAAAAGAAAAAAAATGTCGTGGCAGAAGAATGAAAAATAAAAATAATTATCCCGGAAAGAAAATTATTTTCGTTTGAATGATAATTGTAATGATTACAGCAATTCAAACGTTTATGTTTATTTTCTTTCACGAAAACTTTAATTGATAATAAATAAAATTAAGTATAAATTTAGATTCACAAAAAAAAAATTTCATTCATTCGTTTGTTTAATATTTTCTAAAGGGAATACAAACAACAACAGCAACAAACGACGTCTAATAATATTTTAAAACGTTTTCAAACCAGATGAATACAAATTTTCTTTTAAATTTTATTTTATCCGTTTGTTTGTTTCTTTAAACGTACCTAAAAAAAAATAACAACCTTATTTTATTTTGTGTTTGTTGGTTGGTTGTTGTTTGTATTAAAATAAAAAAGGACAACATTATTTTAAACGGAAATTTTTTTTTTGGCATTTGGATATCTGCCATTGTTTTTTTTGTAAAAGTTATTTTTATTTTATTTTTAAAGCGCTATAAAAATAAAAATAAAAATTATTTGTAGCAAAATTTTCTAGCAAAAAGAAAAAAAAAAGAAAAAAAAAGCAAAACAAACAAACAAACAAACAAAAAGGGCAAAATTATATCATTTCAATTTCGTTATTTGAAAATGAAATTTCCGCATGAGAAAATCTCGTATAAAAATCAAAACGATGAATAAATTAATGAAGCGTGTTCTGTGCAGAAAAAAAAAGAAGGAGGAAATGATCGGAGTGAAAGAGAGAGAGAGAGAAAGAGAGAGATAGGATAAAAGCAAAAAAAAAAGAAAATTACTTAAAATTTAGAAAGAAAAAAAAAAGGGAAAAAAGAAACGATAGAATAAATAATAAAGAAAAAGTCAAAACAAACAAATCAGAAGATCAAAACGTTTTTGAAGAGAGAGAGAAAGAGAGAGAGATAGAAAGAAAATCCCCAAAAAGGCAAAAAGTTGTTTAAATCTTTCAAGGAAGGGAAGTCAAAAAAAAAAAAGGAAAAAAAAGGAAAAATAACTGAAAATACAAAAGAAAGAAGCAATACGACGACAATCAAACTAACAATCTGAATCGGGCAACTAAGCCGCTTATCTATACTCAGTCATCGTCGAGAGAGAAAGAGAAAGAGAAGGGAAAGGAGAGAGAGAGAGAGGAAGGTGGAAATCATCCCGTATTTTCTATAAAAATACGACCCCAAAGTGAGCGAGGGAGGAGAACACCCGCCACCAACAAACACTCACCATGTCGACGACAGGGATTTTAATTCTGAGTTAATAACCAAGAAAACTTATAAAAACCCAAAAAAAAAAAATTTAGGAGGGTCCAGATGAGCAGCAGTACATGCATGCAAAAATGACCTTTGACTCGTAGCAAAAAAAAAAAAATTTCATCGCCGGATTTTCTTTTCTCATTCAGAAAAGGGACAACAACAAACAAACAAATAATGAGAGAGAAAGAGAAAAAAAAAATTTGTTTTCTTGTGTTTTCCTTTTTCCTAATGATGGAAGAATCTCACGTGAAATTTTGACAATCAATACAAACGAAAAACGCGAGCGTACAAACAACAATCAACCTCCGATCATTTACCATTTTGTTTTTAATTACGAAGCACAAACAAAAGAAACATGAACAAAGTGAAACAACACATCACAAAGGATTTAAAAAAAAAAAAAATTCCATAGAGTATTTAAACAAAAAAACAAAAATGGCGGATCCCGCGTTTTTGTTTTGTTGGCACAAATTACGGGTCGACAAGTTTAAATAATAATAATATTGAAAATCAATAATGAAAAAAAAAAATCGATTAATTATTTACGGTACGCCATTTTTATATGCCACAGAGTAAAAAAATTATTAATGATAATAATAATATTATGTGTGCCGCACGATGAACTAATGACTTCTTTTTTTTTACGCACCGCGTCCAAATTTATTAGTATTATTATTACTCACCTCGAATTTGAACGTTAATTGTTATTATCATCGTCAGGACTTTAAGGTACCCGGTACCGGAAACGAACGATTTCGAATTCTTGAATTTTTAAATTTTTCCCGCCATTTTTTTCTTCATTGTTTTTTGAATTTTGTCGTTGTCGCAGGGAGGTCGCTCGCTCGGGCGCGCGCGCAAAAAAAAATTGGGGGGTACGATCGATAAATTGATACCTTACCGGTATTACCGGTTAAGGAACAGGTACTCATAAGAGAGAGAGAGAGAGAGAGAGAGAGTAAATAATAGTGCGGAATAAAATAAAAGGTAAAAAAAAAGAAAATTATAAATTACTCGTGGACTTCTACTACTACCTGTCATCGAGTACCCGCATCCCAATCTAATGGGTTAAAATCGTATCCTCCTCCCACAGCTACCTTATACAGTAATACGTTTGGTATTATACCCGATAATAATAATAATAATAATAATAATATTAATAATAATAATAATGAAAAAATTAATTTCTTTTTTTTTCTTCTTCAAAAGTTAATAATTAAACTTTTGAAAGTTTTTTTTTTTTGTGAATTAGGCGGTTAACTTTTGCCGGATGATGTAAACAACAAGTTTTTTTTTCAGATGCGAAAGGTGGAGGCCTTTATACCTTTAATAATAATAATAATAATAAATCTGAACCTGAATTTTTTTTTTTTTGACCCAGGTGATAAAATTAATCGGTATTGAACTGCGATTATGATCTAATTTACCTTTTACGACACTCTAACTTATAATTTAAAAATTTTTTTTTTTTTTTTTTTTTTTTTTTTTTTATCAATAAACTTGATACTATTGGGTCACGTGCCTAAATATCGATTATCTGCCACGGTCGCCGCCGTTGCCGCCACTGCCGCCGATTCCGCCGCCTTCATTTTTTTTTTTTTTTTTTTTATTATTAATTTATTTATTATAAAAATAAATTTATTTTTATTCGTTCACGTTTTTTACGGTTGCGTTCCAGGTTTTTTTATTTAAAAAAAAAAAAATGGAACCGCCTTCTTTTACAAAAAACCTGAAATTTTTTTTTTTTTTTTTTTGGAGATTAATTTTATTTTCGTTTCAATTTTCTTAATTTTTTTTTTTTGCGCCACACTCGGAGCCGCTGCCGTTTATTATTATTATTATTATTATTATTATTATTATTATCATCATCATCATCATCATCATCATCATCATCATCATTATTATTATTTGTACGTTTTTAATGTTTTTAATGTTTTTTTTCTTTGTTTCAGATGCGATGGGTAAGTTTTTGTTTCCATGTTTCCAAAAACAACAACAACAAAAAAAAAAATTTTTTTTTTGTCGGATGGAATGTTTATTTTTTTTCCTGAGGGACAAGGGGAGGTGAGGGGGAGGAGGAAAGGGGGCGTAAACTCATCGGTAAGTTTTCAATATTGTAATTAATTAAAAAAAATTTTTTTCGAAACGGCCACGAATAAATGAATGAATGAAAGAATGAATGAAAGTTTTCGTGCGAATATTTTGTCGTCGTGGTTATCATCGAAAAAAAATACCGGCAAAAATTTCCAAATGGAATGTTTTCGAAAAAAAAAAAAAAAACGTTAGTAGAAAACATGGCGAAACATAATAATAATAATGATAAAATTGACAAGCGGTGATGATGATAATAATTATGTTTCGATGTATAATTAATAAAACAAAACGCCGACAAATGCCACGTAAAATCTCGCTGCTGGAAGTCTTTTTCTTTCTCTCTTTCTCTCTTTCTGTCTTACCCGTCACCATTTATTATATACGTCACCCCCGCCGCCGTCGTCGTCGTCGCCACCACCACTACCGCCACCGCCACCGTAGTAATCGTTTGATTAATTATTTTTCGGTACGTACGCGTTTTCAAAACTCGTTTGAAACTGGAACATTTTTTTTTTTTTTTTTTTTTTTGAGAATGAATTAATAATAATTTACCACGTTTCCAACGAAAAATGAAAAAACTCGTTTTCGATTTATAAACGACAGCAAAAGGTATTTCCTATTTCTCTCTCTCTCTCTCTCTCTCTCTCTTGCCCCCCCTCCCTTCTACTCTTTCCCACTTTTTGCAAATTTTCATTCAAATTAAAAAAACAACAAAAACAAAAAAAAAAAAAAAAAAAGGAAAAAAAATTATTATTATAGTTGAATTTATTTTCCCTCTCTCTTTTTCTCTCTCTTTCTTTCTCTCTCTCTTTCCACCATAACAAAAAGTTTTTCTTATTTTCTTCTACATATATACAAACGGGTAAGAAAAATTTAAAAGTCGTGACACGTTGTTGTAGTTGTTGTTGTTGTTGCTGCTGCTGCCGCTGCCTCTGCTCTCCTGTTGTATTTCCATCCTTGTTCTTTTTTCTATATATTTAATCCAATCACATTATCTTTTTCTCACTGTTGAATTACACTAAATCCAATTTTCTTTGCGGTTCTTGTACAAATAGATTACGTGATTCAACTTGGTTAGGTCTTTAAGGTTTACCTTTTTTTTCCGTTTTCTATTTTTCTGGACTTTTTTTTTTTTTCCTTCTTCTTTTAACCTCACGACACGACAGCAAACGTTTATTCGCCCTCCCCTCTCTCTTTCTCTCTCTCTCTTCCTCACTCATTTTCTATTCTTTCCCTCGTTTTTTTTTTTTTTTTTTCGGTTTGACACAAGGAATGAACTTTTGTGGTAAATAACGTTTAGAATTTGATATTTCGTGTGTGTGTTTTTCGTCGTCCCAATTATTATTATTATTATATTTCGAAACAGAAAAAAAAAATTGAATGACTCGAGGTGTTTTTTTATAAGAAAAAAATGGCGCCTCGAACTTTAAAAAAAAAAAATTCGTGATACGAACAAATTTACTTCCAGAAAAAAATCAAAAAAAACGTCAAATAATGGATGGAAATTTAAAATTTGATACAAAAACTTTCGCAATTGATTTATCGATCCATGATTTGTTTTTTTGGTTTTTTTTTTTTTTTTTTTTACTCACTGATATGATTTATAATAATAACATGGAAAGATAATTTTTTTTTTTTCTCCGGTGAAAATTTTGTTGTTGTTGTTGTTATTATTATTATTATTATCTAGTATTCCATAAAAAGTAGTGAAATAGTCGGTAGAAGGGGGGGGGTCGACGACAACTACGAAAAAATGCCCGAAATAATTTTTTTTTTTTTCGGGGGGGCATAAAACATGTTACGATTACGTCATCATAACGAAAAATTGATGGATGAATGGTTAGAAGAGGTTTTCTTCTTCTTCTTCTTCCTCTTCTTCTTCTTCTACTTCTTCCTCTTCTCCTTCTACTTCTTCTTCTTCTCCTTCTACTTCTTCTTCTTCGGTAGGGAATAATAATTTTTTGTGAGTTATGAACTCGTTTGTCTAAAAAAGGGAAAAAAACGAATATGATTTCCGTCTCGAAGGAGAAAAGGGGGGAAAGGGAAAAGCGGGGGAGAATGTAAAAATGTGGACTCCAAAAAAGATAAACGGGCGCAACAGACACGCGGGGGAGGGAAGGGGAGGGGAAACGAACGCACTCACGCACGATTAATTTTTTTTTTATTTTTCGAACAAAAGAAAAAAATGAAAAAAAAAATCGAGTTTGTATGCGTGTATATATCGAAAGTTCGAAACGAAGTGTCACTAGAAAAAAAATAAAAAAAAAAAATTGGTAAAAGTGTCATAAGAAAGAAGAAGAAGAAGAAAAAATCGTCGTGAAGATTGTATTTATTATTATTATTTTTTTTTGTTCGATGGAAAAGAAAAAAAATGAAACGACAAACGAATGAAAAAAAAAAGATAATGCGTTTGTTGTTTGTACGTACGCGTACCTTAAAAGAGGGAAACGTGGTGGTAGGTGGAGGGGGAGAGAGGGAGGAAGGGAGGGAGGGAAAAGAAAGAATTAAAAAAAAAAAAAGGAGTAGATAGAAGGAGGAACCAGTTGTAGCGGTCAACGGTCCCCTTGCCTGACTTGAGATTCAATCCGGACCGGTTCCCGGTTTTTTTTTTTTCAGGTTTTAGTTACCCGTTTTTTTTTTTTTTTTCTTTTGAATTCATAGATGAAACAATTTTTTTTTTTTTTTTTTAAATCTTTACTTTAGGACTTTTTTTCTTTTTTTTTTTTTTTTTGATAAGCGTTTTCGATATTAAACAAGCGAATTGACTTTTGAACTGAAAAAAAAAAATTTTTTTTTTTTTTCTTACTCAATTCAAGGAGAGACGATTCGAACGTAACAAAAACAACAACAAAAAATATCATTATTATTATTATTATTATTATTACTATCATTATTATCATCATCATTTTTTTTGGATACGAAATCCTCGATTTAATGGGAAATTTATGTTAAAATGGTTTCCTTCTGGAACCGATAGTTTTTTTTTTTTTTTTTTTTAAAAAAAAAAAAACGTCATCTCAATTTTTTTTCTTTTTTTTTTTTCTTGTTTTTGTTGTCCACCAAACAAACATCATCTTTCATCCTCGTCATCTTCTTCTCCTTCTCCTTTTTCTTCCCTTATTTCTCTTCCTCCCTTCCCTTTGCCTCCCCTTTTCCATGCTATTCTCCACTCCCTATTTTATTATTTTTATTAAAATGGCGAAAGAATTTTCAATATTATTATTACATCGTTGCAATAAAAACTCTGAAGCGGAGGTATTATTATTATTATATATTAAAATAAACAATATTAGTATTATTATTATTACGAAAATTCCCGAGGGGAGGTGGGCGGTAAGAAGGGCGAGGCTTTTATTTTTTTCCCTCCTCCCCCCTCTCTACATCCCGGTTTTCTAATATTCCGCGTTTAAATTTTTTAAGTTTTTTTTTTTTTTTTTTTTTAACATATCGTAAAAATAATAATAAAATAAATAAATAAATAAATAATAATAATAATAATAGTGTAATAATAATAACAATAACAATAACTACAAAAAAATAATGATAATGATAATGATAATAATAAAAATAATAATCGCAATGATGATGATGATGATGGAAATAAAAAAATTTTTTTTTTAATTTTTATTATTCGATTAATTATTATTATTAGTATGATTATTATTATTATGATTATTATTATTATTATTAATTTTAATAATGGTTCGGTTATTTGTGTATTTATTTTTATTTTTATTGCGAGTAAAAAATGACGCCGAACGATAATGATAATGATGATGATGATGATGATGATGATGATAATGATAATAATAATAATAATAATAATAATAATAATAAAATATAAAGTTTTAATATTTAATATATTTTTTTTTTTAAACAAGTTTTCTTATTAATTTTTTTTTTTTTTTTTTTACAAGGATAATCTGTGAAAAATTTTGTTAAGTAGTCGTGGCAGTAGTAATAGTTGTAGTAGTAAAGTATTTTTGTAGTTATTTACACTGCAAATTAAATAAATAGTAAACGAATTAAAAAGAGAGAAAGAGAAAGAAAGAGAGAGATAGTGAAACTTGTTTTGTAATCATCAACACAAAACGGTTAAAAATTATAAAAAATTTATTCTTTTTTTTATTTTTTATTTTCTGTCTGTTTGTTTGTTTGTTTGTTTTCACGTATTATTTTATACAAATTAATGGTTCGAAACGTGAAAGTGAAAACCGCCAAAAAAAATACAAAAATAAAAAAATGGCGCGTAATTTAAAATTTTTTTTTGATATAATCCGCGTTCCACGTTTTTACTTTCGATGCTTATTCTTGATCGCATTACATTTTTTTTTTATTTTTCTTTTTCTTTTTCCACGTCGATTTGTAAAACCATTTCCGGTTCGTGACGAAACCGTCGCTTTCTACAAATCGGGGAAAAAAAATTATTTCCACGTTTAAATCATTTTTTTTCCTTCTTACTCCTTACGTTTAATATCTTTCCTACCGCCACTACCGCCATCATATTTAATTAAAAAATAATAATGATGATGATGATATCTACCATATTGTCATCATATATACTTCCGGTAGTTTTAATTATCATTATAATTATTATTATTATTATTATTATTATTATTATTATTACAAATATTATTTTGTCACCAATTAGAATATTTTATTTATAGAGTTGTAAATAAAATTTTATTATTGAATTTAATGTTAATTTCTCATAAGAACGTTTTGTTGTTGTTGTTAATATTATTATTATTATTATTATTATTATCATCATCATCATCATCATTATTATTATTATTATTATTATTATTATTATTATTATTTTATTGATATAGTTATACGATCCACGATAAAACTCGTCAGACGTTAAGAACAGGTTTTTTTTTTTCCTCTTCTTCTTCTAAACAGAATTAAAATATTTAAGATTTTATATATTCGAGAAATCGTTTGTTGTTTGTTCGGTATAGAGACAGACAGACAGACAGACAGACAGACAGACAGGTAGTAGGTACCACACTCACGTTATACCCTTTTTCTCTTTTCTTTTTTTTTTATTCTTCGACAAACACACAAACACAAAAAAAAAAAAAAAATTATGTCACGGTTATTCGTATATAGGATAGGATTTTAAATTTATTATTATCATTATTAATAACGTCAAATATTATTATTATCATTATTATTATTTAAAAGAAAACGTTTTGGATTTTTAAAGGGGAGAAAGGGTGGGGGGAAATAGAGAAAGAGAGAGATGGTAAAAATAAAATGTTACCTTATCTAAGTGTCTATAAATTGTAGATAAAACACCTTGTAAACCGGAAAAAAAAAAAAGATAAATTCTCAAAGGAATTGGTTTTGAATTGAAAAAAAAAAAAAAAGAAGAAGAAGAAGAAACCCCGGAAATAAAACTATTTTAAAATCCTTTTTCGGTTATGAGAAAGAGAGAGAGAGAGAGAATGGGGGGGAGGAAGTGGGGAGAAAGAGAGAGAGGGAGGGAGGAAATGAAATCTCCAGAGTCCCTTTATGACTGACAAGGCAAAGTTACATCAATACAGAGTTCATAAATATTAGATTCAGAATTCTGTAAGGGTTTCTTTCGGACGGACGATGGTCAATTTAGCACCCTCGTGAGGCCTTAAAAATAAAAAAAAGGTATTTTTTCCTTTTTTTTCCTTTTTTACCTTTTTTCCTTTCCTTTCCTTTTTCCTTCTTCTTATCGATTCGTATGCTATTCGTAATCACGTAGCGCGCGTACTAGAACGAACGCGACGCTTTAGGCCTTTTATAGAAAATTACATTGATTCAATTTTTTCTTTTTTTTTTTTTTTTTGCTTTACTTTACTTTATATAAAATTTATTTATTTATTTATTTTTTTTTTCCCCGATCGCGACCGGCGTTTATAATATTAAAGTCGTGGAAGGAGAAAGAAAAAAAGTGAAAATAGAAAAAAGGAAAATAGAAAGAAAAACGTGTGGAAAATTGTTTCTTTTTTTTGTAAATTTTCTGAAATTTTTTTTTCTTTCCTTTTTTTTTCACAAAATGGTCCGAACGTGTTTGAAATTGGTAATAATAATAATAATAATAATAATAATAATAATAATAATAATAATAATAATAATTAATTAGGTGAAAAAATATAAAAAAAAACAAAGATGGAAGAATTTGATCATTTGTCGAATGTGAAAAGAAAACATGTCGTCCTCGTCATTGTCGTGTTTAACCTTTTGCACCTGCTCCCTCCTCCCTCTTTTTTTTTTGTGAATATTTTTATTTATGAATTCAGGTATAGCAGACGAATTAATTCGTTATAAAATCAACGAGTTTTTATACGCGTACTCGCACACGCACGTACGCACGCACTCACGTGGGGGGAGAAAAAAAGAAAATTTCATGAGAGAGGAACTTGGGGGAGGGAAGAGGATGGGGAGGGTAAATTTTTTTTATGGATTTTCCCCGATGGAAGGATTTATGGGATTCCCCCATTTTTCCTTTTTCCTTTTTTTTTTTTTTTATTTAATGTCATCGCATGCAAAGGCATGACTTTTCTTCTTATCAGCATTTTCAATATAAACCCATCCATCTTATTCATCCGTTTTTTTTTCATTTTTTCTTCTGCTTTTGGGTGAAAAGCGAGTTTGAGCGTGCGCAAAACTTTTGCGTTTGTTGTTTGTTCCACCACGAAAAGGGGGGACAATTTAACAAAAAAAAAAAAAAAAAAAATTGTTTGTGTTTTTGCACGAGATATTTTCGTTTGTTTTTAAATGATTTTTAACAACCGAATAATAATATCTCACGATTTTTCCATACGTATATTTTTAACGGACAAACTCGATGATGATAATGATGATGATTACGCAAAACTCATAATTACAGAATTATTACAACAACTATTGTGTAGTTGCAAAGTTTTTCATCGTAATTACTCACGAATTTTTTATTTTATTTTATTTTATTAAAACCCTTTAAAAAAAAAAAATACGTTAATAATAATGATAATGATAATAATTTACGCGTTTTAAACAGTCGATAAAAAAAAAAAAAAATAGAAAATTAAAATAATATTTATTATTATTTACGTCCGCCATAATTAATTTTAATTAATTAACATATTAATAATGTATGTAAATTACTCGTAATATTTATTATTAAACATCAAAGTAATTAATTTTTCTTTTCTTTTTGGACTGAACTTGCCTTCGTTATAATTAAAATAATTTAGTTAATAATAATGATAATAATTTAGTTTAAAAAATAATTCAATGGAAAATTATTATTATTATTAAAAAAAAAAAAATGAAAATGAAAATCGGGGGGTATTTCAGTTCGAATCATCATCATCATCATAATCATTCGAGTTTATTCTTCGAATTATTATTAGTATTATTATTAATATTTTTTGTAAACGTTTAAAATTTATAGAGCTTACGACGACGACAACAACAACAACCCAACCATTATTATTATTATTATTATTATTATTATGATCGTCGTAGTGGAATGATGATGATGATATTCACAAATGAATTTTAACCATATTTGTAAAACCGGATTAATTAAAAACGGTCCGGTCGGTTTTTTTTTTTCAAAATGGAATCCGTTAAGGGCGTGGAGAGGGAGAGGGAAGGGGAAGGAAGGGGGAAGGAAAAAACGCGGTACCGGTCAGGTATTCAGGTAATAATAATAATAATGATGATGATGATGATGATGATGATGGGAAAAAATGTCCTTAATATCCGTCACATTGTGGCCCCTACGAACGATAATGTATATTAATGCATAGAAAAGTTGACGAACGAATGTTAATAATAATATTAATAATAATAATGATAATGATGATAATTTTAAAAACGTTTTTATCGTATTCATGAGCATTCCAGAAGGTTCCCGTTTTTTAATTAATTAATATTTAGTAAGGAGAGAGAGAGATAGAGAGAGAAAAAAAATTGATGATTCGGAAGCTTTTTTTTTTTTTTTTTTCTCTTTGTGTCGTCTCGTATCTCATCCATTATCAAGATGGCCGGTAAAAAGATTTTCGTGGAAAACGCTTTACGAATTTTTTTTTTTTTTTTGTCGGTTGCCATTATTTTAATTTAAGAAATGAAAGAAGTGGAAGAAGAAGAATAATAAAAAGAATTTAATGAATTTAAATAATTTTGGGGTGGTGGTGGCGGTCGTTGTGGAGAGAAAAAAGAGGTGGAGGAAGAAAAGGAGGAATGTGAATAAATAAATAAATTTTTTTATTTATTTAAATTTTAATTATTATTAAGTGTGTTGTGTGTAATTTATATTAAAATGACGGTTAAAAGTTTTCCTGTTCTATTTCCACGTCTTTTCGCGTCGTTATTTAAACCTTATAAAATGTTTATAAAAAAAAAAAAAAAAACAAAAAAATTTTTTTTTTTTTTATACGCGATAAAATGCGTTGATTTCAAACGGGAAAAAGGTAAAGAAAGTTTTTTTTGGGGGGGAAGTGAGGGGCAGGGACGGGGAAAAGGTATATATAAATAAATCTCGATTCGATTCGATATATTTTTATTAATTTGACAGATTTTTTTTTTTTTAATATTCGTTTCGTCATACGCGAAATTGATTCGCGCCTCATTTTGAAGGGTCAACGTAATATATTGTGTGAAATGTTTTAAATTATTATCATTATTATCATTTATTTATTTATTTATTTATTTTTTTATTGTTATTGTCTCGTACGGTTTGATCGATTGGAAGCAAGCAAAAAAAAAAAAAAAATTTATTTTATTTATTAACGACGTTTAACGACTTCGAACGGAAGCAAAAAAAAAAAATAAATATAAAAATTTTTTACAAAAATATTTGTGACGTCATCGATCAAAAAAAAAAGGAAGAAAAGGGAAAACTATAAAATCACATAGTCGTTTATTTTTATTTGAAAATTTAACGTCCTGGAGAAAAAAAAGGAAAAGGGAAAGAGAAAGGAAGGAAGGAAAGGGAAAGTGCAAGTAAAGCGAAAATTCAGTCATAATCAAAAATAAAATAACAATTTAGAAATTATAAATTATTGCCACCGGGTGGGTGAGGGAGAGGGGGAAGGAAGATAGAGGGAGGAAGGTAGGGAAAGCGTAGAAAATTTTCATCTGGAAATTACCTCCCCCGCCCCACCTTTCCTTCTATGAAAAATTCAGCTGAAACACAAAACTCACCATTTCGCCATTTATTGACCCTTTTCCCCTTTTTCCCGCTCCGACTTTATTCCAGGGGACCTTGATTGAAAAACGGGGGCGAAACAAAAAAAAAAAAAAGGAAAGCCAAGGAGGAAGAAAGGGAGACCGCCTCCAGTCGCAGGTGCTTTCTTTGTTGCGATAATGTTTTTCCAGCGTTTGCTTCTGGTAAACATTTAATTATTTCCAGTGCTTTTCTTTTTTTTTTTTCAGACCCTTTCTCGAGGCTTTAAAAACCTCGCCCCCCTCCTCCCCTCTTATTCATCCAGCCTTTGATACAAAAAAAATTTTTTTTTTCTTTTTTTCCTTTCGTTCCTTTTTTTCCACCACCGTGTAACAAGCGCAGGTTTGGGAGGGAAGAAGGGAGGGAAAAAGGGAAGAGAAGAAGGAGAAAAAGCTCGCCTTTTTACATTCGCATGAATTTAAATCGATTACACGCACGCCGTACGCACTTTTATGCGTACGCAACGCGTGCGCACACGCACGCACGCACGCACGATAAAAAAATTAATAATTAGAATCGTGGGATGCATAATAAATTTAAAAGGGGGGAGGTTTTGTGTTGAGTATTAAGTTTAATACTCATCGTAAATGAAAAAAAAAAAAAAATAAAAAAATAAGGCAGGTGCCATTTAAAATTTTTTTTTTAATCCGATGGGAATAATTAATTCATTAAATGCCCCTCCAGCCAATCTCCTTACCGTATTTTTTTAAATCATCATTATCATCATCATTCTGAAATATATATAAATTCAAAATATTCTTACGCGTTAAAGAAATAGTCAATCATTCAATGAATTTTTTGTAAAAAAAAAAGGTGAGAGAGAGAGAGAGAGAAAGGTTTCTGAATCGAATCGAGGGAATGAAGGCAATTTGCGTTTGAATCGAAGGGTGGAATGTATAAATGGTGGGGCATCGACACCGTCACCCCTACCACTACCACCATCACCATCACTGCCACCATTCGGTTCATTGTAATAAAAATAATGGCTGCCGGCAGGAGTGAAAATTGTGTTCACATCGCGTTTAGCAAGTCATTTCCGGAAATTGTTTCTGTATTGTTTTGCTCGAAAGATTTCTTTATAGCTTAGAAACTCATCGAGAAATAAAAAGTTTGAGAGAGTGAGAGAGAGAGAGAGAAGCAATTTTTTTATTCGTCGTCATATTTGAAAATAAGAAACCGTGGAATTAGTAGTAGAAAAAAAAAAAAAAAATTTGATTTAGTGAATGACGATGCCACGTTTTTTTTTTTTTTTTTCTTCATTTTGACTATCCAAAGCTAAAGGCAAAAAAAAAAAAAAAATTCGAACGGGTTTGCGTGACGTTTCTCAACTCGACTCGAAAAAAAAAGAAAAAAAAATTCTAGAACGGATAAACGTGTAACTAACGAACGAATAAAAAAAATTTTTTTTTAAAAAACGAGTCATTATTAAATAACATTGTCTTTTCCTTCTTCTCCACCACCACCACTACCCCCGTCTCTCTCTCTCTCTCTCTCTCTCTCTCTCTTACATTTCTCCTCGTATTTTCTAAACGGAAAAGACCCGCCCATGGCTTTTTCACTATGACGTCCCCAAGCTATTGATTTTCGGTCCCGCTGGGCGCTGGACGGCAGTTTTTTTTTTTTTTTTTTTTTTTTTTTTTTACCTCTTTCCTTTATTCTTTCTTCTTTTGGAAAAAATTAGAAAAAAAAAATTTCTCTTTTTTTTTTTTGTACAAAACGCAAACGAACAAACGAACAAACAAACAAACAAAACGTTTGTTTTTGTAATTGTAATAAAAAAAAAATTATTTTAATTTACTTTATGTCCGTCCGTTTACCCGCTTGCCGACGACGTTTTATTACTTTTAAATTGTTTTTTTTTATTATGATAATAATAATAATAATAATAATAATAATAATAATAATAATAATAATAAAATGTTACAATTTTGTTGTTGTTGTTGTTGTTTTCACCTAATTTTTTTTTTTTTTTTTAATCAACGTATTTTAATAATATTTTTACACGTTCGGTCATTTTTTATTTAAATCGAATCATAATGATGATGATGATAATGATGATGACGAGGATAATAAATATGCATAAGGGAAACAATAAAAAAATTTTTTTTAATTTAATGCCGAAAAATGCCGGTTTTTTTAAATAATTTTTTTCAATGTCATTAACAATTCGGGTTTTTATTTATATATATATGTATATGTATGTCAAGAGTGGGTTATATGCGGTTTATTATCATTATCATCATCATCATTATTATTTTTTGGAAAACGTGATGACGTCGGTTATAAACGTCGAAGGTAAAATATGTGTCAAATCATACGTAGACTAAATGTTTTTGTTTTCTATGTAAAAAATTGTGCGTTTGCGATAATTATAAGGAAAAAATTTTTTGGAAGGTAGGGGGGAAAGAGCCAGAAAAAAACGGGAAAGAGACTAGGGGTAGGGAAGGGGGAAAGAAAAGAAAAAGAAAAACGTTAGCGTTCGCAAGTGTGTAAATGCTGTGTTTACTTATAATAAATCACGAACGGTTTTCTTAGGTAATAAAAAAAAAAAAAAAAAAAAAAAAAACGATAATAAATTTAAAAACCTATAAGTAGTCCATATAACCTTTCCATCGTAAAATGATAAATAAATAATCGTGGTTTTAGAACGAAAATAAAATAATAATAATAATAATTTTTTTTTCGTGTCTTTTTCTTTCTTTCTCTCTCTCTGTCTAATTTCGTTGAAACGTTTCGCGTTCGACGAAGCGTTTTCGTAGTTTTTACTTTTAAAAGAAAAATACGTGCGTAATGTGCGTGTCGGAGAAAAATTAGACTGGGGGGGGGGGGTGGAAAAAGGGTGCGAAGGAAAGCAGACGACATAGAAAAATAACATCGGATTAACTTCCTACGACGTCACGAGTTTCAAAAATTTTAAATCTCACGCATTTCCCCCATGCGTGTGTGTGTGTGTACGCTTCACTTCCCACGAAGACATTTTTTTTTTTTTTTAAATAAAAATTACGTAGGTGTATCCACCATGGACGTGTGTGCGTGTGTATGCGTGTGCGTGTGCGTGCGTGTGAACGTTATTAAACATTCTCCAAAATGTTTAAAACAATAAAAATCATTTACGCACACACTGTTTATTTTTTTTTTTGTTTTGTTTTTGGTCCGACGGAAAAATTTGTAAAAATCATTCTATTATTATTATTATTATTATTAGATATTGGAGAGCAGACGAAAAAAACACTTCGTTTGTGCCCCCATCGGGTTGTGAAATAAAATAAAATAAAAATTTTGAAATGATGAGAGAGGGAGAGAGAGAGAGAGAGTCGAATGACTCAAGATATTATTACATTAAATTGATGATTGCATGCGATTGAAAAATAATAATAATAATAATAATAATAATAATAATAATAATAATAATAATAATAATAATGTTTTATTGGCCATAGAGTAAAATTTCACATTTAGATAATGTTTAATAATAATAATGATAATGTAGTATAAACGAAAATTGTTTCTCATCGTTCAAATTAAAATACTTGAGAGAGAGAAAAAAAAAATTTTAGTTTGTTTGTTTTTTGTGGATGATAAATTTACGGCACGCGTTTTTTTTACGCGGAGAGAGAGAAACAGAGAAAGAGAGAGATAGAGAGAGAGAGAGTATTCGATAGCAAAAATGAAAATTTAAAAAAAGAAAAAAAAAGGTAAAGGCGGCTGGGAAAAAAAAAATGAGACAGAAATAGGCCAATACGGGAAGAAAGATATTATATGTAGATTCCTTCCATCCAAGATGGCGAGGCCCCTCCGTTTGAAAAATGAGAAAATCGACTTTGAGCTTTTGGCGCCGGGTTATTTTAGCATAGGCACATGCGCTCCTTTAACGAAAACTCAGCTTCCTTCACGAGAAACGAGAGAGAGAGATGGAATCTGGACCAGTGAACCCTCGTCTTTTGTTGATTGACAGCTCGACAGGACAACCCTTTATTTAATATAACGTTCCTGGAAAAAAAAAAAAAAAAAAAGAGAAAGAGAAAGAAAATTTTTTTTTTTTTTTCCATTTTTAATTTCGCATCGGTGGAAAAGCTTTCGAGGAAACGGGAAAAAAAATTGTAGGGAAGGGAAGATTGGGGAGAGATTGGGATAAAAACGGGAAAAAGAGTAAAAAAGTAAAAAAAAGGAAAAATATATAAACTTCCGGTTTTATTATTTATCGGAGATTTTCATCTCTTAAAAAAAAAAAAAATTTTTTTTAAATTGTTATCTGCGGTTTCCAGTTAAGTTTTAATTCTCTTCCACCTCCTATTCCTCCAGCCCCTCACTCCTTCTACTCCTCCTCCTCCTCCTTCATTTTTTTACCGGAGAAAAAGAGTTTTTGATTAAAAAGTTTTTCAAGTATTATTTCTTACTTATTATACGAGAAGGCGACTAGTCAGTCGTTTTAAAACTTTAAAAAGGTTTTACCAAAAAGGATAACGAAAAGGATTTAAACATTTAAAATTTGTTACATTTTTCGGTTTTTAAATTATAAAAAGCTCTGGATGAAAATGAGACAAAGAAGACGAAAACAACTCTTAACTCTCCCTCTCTCTTTTTCTCTCTCTCGCTCTTCCCCCCCCTTAGGAAAAGACAACCATTGCGAAACTGCTACCACGACGACGACGACGGTGATGATGGTGACGTATTCGAAGCAAACAAAAAATTGCGCGCAATACGTTTTCCGGTTCGTCTGAGAACGATAGATGGTTTTGATTTCGAGGTACATAAATTATCATTATTATTACGACGAGAAAGAAAAGAATAGAGAAGAGAGAGAGAGAGAGAGAGAAAAAAAAGAAATCATAACAAGTTGTGAGTAATGTGTCGTGGCGTGACATTAATCTTTTCAAAAAAAGACACACACACACACACACACACACACAAGCACACATGAAGAAGTTAGCAATTTTCCATGCATGTCTTTTAAAATTAGAGAAAGTCGTGGTTTTTGTTATTTGCTCTTTACGTTACGATGATGATGATGATGATGAAGGAGACGATGGGAGACGTGGAGGAAGAAGATGTTGGGGGGAGGAGGAAAAACGATTATTATTATTTTTTCCGTAAAAATAAAACGCGTTTTAATAAATAAATGAAACAACACGTGGTGTTGTGATACTTTTTTTTTTTTTTTTTTTTTTTTGGAAAAACAAACACCTGGATTTTTTTTTTGACTTGGTTTTGTTTGTTTGTTTGTTTGTTATTTTTCCAGTAGCAACAAACGAATTTTTTGTTTTTTTTTCCGTTCCGGTTTTTTTTAAAAAATAATTTTTTGGCCTTGATGTTTGAGTCGATTAAGGTTTTTTTTTTTTTGGGTTTAATAAAAAGTCGTGGCATTAAATTAATTTCTTTCGGACGGAAATTTTGTTTTTTTGTTTCGTTTCAAAACAACAACCGGGTTGTCTTTTTTTTATTTTAAAAAAAAAATGGGAGGACGTGGAGGAGGAGGAGGAGAAGAAGAAGAAGGATTTATTTGAATTGAATTTTTATTGATTTTTTTTTCAAGCTACCGGAAAATTTTATCGATAAAGTTAATAATTAATAAATAACTGAGGATGATGATAATAATGATAATAACAAAAGGAAGAAAAGAGAGGGAAAATGAAAAGAAAAAGAAGGAAAAGAAAAAAGAAAGAAAAAAAAAATTGGCCGGAATAAATTTATGATTTGCGTTTGTAAGAATGTGTGTGAACTCTTTTATAGAAAAGTGTCTGGAAACAAGTTTTGCATATTAGAAAAAAATGAATCGACGTGGCTCCAGATTCATAATCTGTATCTAATTGCCTTCCGTTTTGTCCGGCACGTGGAGTAGAAAAAAAAAAAAGAAAATTTTTTTTTTTTCAAAAAAAAAAAAAAAAACAATTCATTTGAAAATTTTCTCACAGGTTTTAACGAACAGGAACGTTTTACTTGGTTGTGACAAAAAAAAGCTCATAGATATTAACGACTACCTGAATCGGTAACGAACAAACAAACAAACAAACAAACGAAAGAACAAACGAAGAAACAAAAAAAAAAATAATCGAAAAATCTTATTTCTTTCGTTCTCTGTAATTTTTTTTTTTTTTTTTTTACACGGAACACGTTTGAGCTTTTACATTTTCATTTATTATTTTTTCTACTGCCACGTAAATTTAAAACAATTATTATTATTTTGACTTCATCATCATCATCATCGTCGTCGTCGTCGTCGTTCCCGTTCAACATTAGCATACCTCTCCTCCTCCTCCCCTCATCTTTTTCTCTCCCGCCATATTTTAAATTTCATTTCACATGCAACGTTTTTTCTTTCTCTCTCTCTCTCTCTCTTTCTCTCCTAGATTTTATCTCGTAATTTTTTTTTTTATTCCTTTTTACACACACGCACGCGCACGCGCACACGCACATACACATAAAACATTAACTCATTATGTCAATTGAACGAATCGTGCGTGAATCGAAATCTTAATCAACTCGAACTCTGCGAACATGAAGAAAAAAGAAAAAGAAAAAAAAATTAATGATAATAATGATAATTTCTTATCTCTCTCTCTCCTTCATTGAAAATAAATCAAATGTGATAATAATAATGATAACCGATTGATAAAATGTTAATATAGTTGCCAAATTGTTGTTGTTGTTGGGATGCGTAAAACAACCGTAAAAAATAAATAAATAAATAAATGCAGGCAGTGCCTTAGATGGATTTAAATATAGCTATAAAACGTGGATAAAGAAATTGTAAAAAAAAAAAAAAAAGAAAAGCTATAAAAATTTACGACGATGCGCATTATATGGCTCCCAGAAAAGAAAAGAGAGAGAGAGAGAGTGAATGGGAGACAGAAAAAAAAATGTATATATATAAATACGCATTACGAACTGCAACCGATTGCAATCTTTAAAATAAAAAATAAAATAAATTTTATCAAATGAATGAATGAATGAATGAATAAAGGGAAAGAGAAAGGAATGATTGAATGAGTGCGAAAGAGAGAAAGAGAGAGAAATAATGAAACGAATAAATGTTTTCTTTTTTTTCGCGATTCGATTTTTTTTTGGACAAACGACCAAAAACAAAAAAAGCAGAAGAAAATAAATGAACGAAGGGAGGGGGTAAGGAGGAAATGGGGGGGCGGGGGTCATTATTATTTTAATAATAATGATTATTATTATTATTATTATTATAAGCGAGGATTTTGCTATGTCGTTTACGCTATGCCACACGATTATTGACACGACTCGTCAAAAAAAAAAAAAAAAAAAATTTAATTTTTCGTCCTTGATACATCTTTCAGTATGTTCTCTTGTTTGTTCTCAATTCGTTGTCCTATTAATTTGAAAATGGTCAGTGACAAATTAGTCATTATTATTATTAAAGTTTTCGTGGTTTTAGATCGTAAAAAAAAAATTTTTTTTTTTTTTAATTTTACTTTCCTCCTTTTCCCTCATTCGATTTAATAACGTAAGAAAAATTTCTGAAATTTTAAAATGAGATTCACAATTACGGCCTTTTGCTTGCGTGTGCGTGCATGTGTGTGCATGCGTGTGCGTGTGCGTACGTACGTATATAAATAAATATACACATATATCGTAAAAATAATGAGTTTAATGATCCTTACCGACACGAAATAAAAAATAAAAAAAATTTTTTGTTTTGAAAACAAACCGCCAGGTGGCAGCACCGAACGTTACAAACACACACACAAAAACCTATTTCACGTTAATTGAGATATTAATTATTAAAATTCGTGATGGAGTTCGGCCCCATTTTTTTTTTTTTTTTTTTTTTTTGAAATGGCCGAAAAAATTCGAATAACGAATCGGAAAACAAAAAAAAAAAGGATTTAAATAAGTAAAATGGTGATGTTGATGATGATGATGATATAGTATTAAAATTTTAAATGTTTAATTTTGTTTTTTTTTGTTTTTTTTTCTACCTCCCCGAAAGGTTTTTTTTAAACCGTGACAACACAAAAGTTCGTGATTATAAATTTTTTTAAATAATGTACTCTCTCGTAAGTTAAGTATAAAAATTGTAGTATTTATTTAAAATTAATGGGGAATACCTCCTCTCCCCCCCGCCTCAGCTTGTGAAAATATTCCATCGACGAAAGCAGCAATGGCGGAAATTATTTAAAAAAAAAAAAAAAAAGAAAGAAAGAAAGAATGAGGAGAATTGGCGATTGGAAGGGAAAAATGGCGGATTAAGAATGAAGAACGATAATAATGATAATAATTAAAAAATTACGACGAACCGCCATTGAATCCTCCCCCTCTGATTACAGGTTTTAAATTTTTGCATCATAAAAATCGAGATTTAAACGTTCCTTCGCTTATCAGTCTCCGTAATTTTTTTTAAAAGTGTGTGTGAGTGCGTGTGCGTGTGTGTGACGTAGTCGTTGGCTTTCCAAAACCTGCTGGAATCGAAAATGAATTTTTTAAGAACTGGGGTTGAGATTTTTTTTTATCTAACGTTCGACAGCCATCGATGACTGGTTAAACGATAGCCATTAAAAACAACGTGAAAGAAAAGGGATGAAAAAAAAAAAAAAGAAAAAAAGGTGTCGTGACTCGTGATAAAAGTGATCACTATCGTTTCTTCGAGATTAAAATGGCGGCGGGTATACCCGCCAGACCGTTTGGAACAAATAAAGGAAACGTTATTATTATTATTATTATTATAAAATTTTTTTTTTTTTTTTTACTTACAGGTAAATGGTGTCCTCGAAGAGACTGGTCATCTTCAGCAGACGCACGGGCGGCAGCAAACGATGCCGCAAGAAGAGGCGTTTTATATTCTTCTGTCTTTTTAGGTAGTCCTGGTAAGTTTTCTTTTAGTTTTTTTGTTTCTTTTCGGTTAGGACAAACGACGACAACGACAAACGACAAACGACGACAGCGTTTTTTCCTTCCTTCCCTTCTTTCTTCCTTTTTTTTTCTTTCCTTTCTTCGTTCTAAAAATTTAACGAACGTCGCTTTTTTTTTCTCTTTCGGCCCTGTGGGATCAGTCACGTGACCTTTGTTTCTGATTGGGTCATCCATCACGTCACGCCCTCGCACGCTCGGTAATTGGTTCCCATGACGCACTTAGTCTTATTGTTGTTATCTGAAGACATATCCAAACGCTCGCGTTCTAATTGATATCTTTACCCTCATTACTGCATAAAAAAAAAAAAAACTTATTCTTGCTAAAGAAAGAAAGAAAGAAACATTCTCCGCCATTTTTTTTTTTTTTTACCGGAAGGAACGTTTCGAGATCCGATTACAAAAAAAAAAGAAAATGTTTTCCATAAAAAATTATTAATAATTATAATTACGGTCGACGACGACGACGATGATGATGATGATGATAATAATAATAATAATAATTTAAACGATTCGATCGTATGCGAAACGATTATTATCGTACGTCAAGAATTCTAAATTTTTTTCTTCCTCCACGTTTTTTTTTTACTCTTCGTAATTAATTAAATACATAAAAATGTTTTTCGTCCGATTGTTTTGTTATGAAAAAAAAAAAAAAAAAAAAAACTTAACATTTTTATAAGTAATAATAATAATAATTTTGCATAAAAGTTTTAACTTTAGGGGGTATAAAGAGCTCTATTACCACCTGTTTTATTGTATCGTAAAAAGTTACGATCAAAATTTTTTTTTTTAACACAATCGGGATCGTGGAAGAAGAAAGAAGGAAAGGAAGAATTTATCAGTTTGTGTGTGTGTGTGTTTTCAATTATTTTACATTCGAATTCGATTTAAAATTTATTATTATTATTATTATCATTTTGTAAGACGTTTTCATTCCTTTTTTTTCTCAAAAATTTTATTGATTGATCTCGTTTTTTCGGAATTTTCCAAGGGGGAGAGGAAAGAAGAAAACCAGTTTAAAAAAAAAAAAAATTAACTTAATATTTCGTTGTAAGATTTTGCGTGTATTTAAAAAAAAAAAGGGCGCATGATCCGGTCCACTAGGTAACCATGGAAACGGGAGAATAAGAGATCTCGTTACCATGACAACGAAATATCGAAGTCCAGATGTATTGGAGAATAATTCCAGAAAGACCGGAGCTTTTTTTTTTTCTCTTTTTCGTTCTGTTGCCTCCCTTACCCGTTGCCTCCCCCCGGTTTTTTTATTTAACTCTTTTTTTTTTTTCTTCTTTTTCTTTCTCTCCCGGTTCCCGGTGACCGACGGCGGGGGTGGAGGGAAAAGCGGGAGGTCTCCAGTTCGTTTTTTTTCTCCAAATGGCATCCGTGAAAAAGGTTTTTTTTTTTTTTTTTAAAACATGGATTCGTCGTTAATGTTTTTTTTTTCTCGTATTCTTTTTCTGGTGTTTTACCTTTTTTCAATTTTCTTTTTTCTTACCCTCTCCCTTCCTCCCCCTTTCTCCCCCTCCCCATAAAAGAAAAAATTGTTTTTGTTCTTTCTCTTTCACCATCACCATCGCCATCACCACCCCCAGCTAGCACAGCCGCCCACACGTTTCATTTTTTTTTTTTTTTGCTCCTGGAATTTAACATAAAAAAACGTGTTTGGAATTAAACGTAATAATATTTTTTTTTTGGAGTTTTTATTTAGGGGAGCGGGGTGAGGGTGGGTGGGAAGTAGGAGTCGATTTTGGGGGTAGAAAAGAGAAAAAAAAGTTTTTTTTTTTTTTTATTAAACAAAAAAAAAAAAAAACTTTTATAATATTTATTAATCTATTTATTAGAAAAGTTAGAAAAAAAAAAAAAGTTTTCCAAATAGATTTTTGGAAAATTCCAGAACGCTTTTCTGGAGTTTTGGAGTTTTTTCTTTGTTTGTTTGTTTGTTTTTCGTCTAACGTTCGTTAGGATTTGATTTCAATATCGTTGTTATCGATAAAGATGATGAAAATTTCCTTCGAAGTAATTCATTTTGTTCATCGTAAAATATAACAAGAGAAGAGAGGGGGAGGGGAGAGGAGAAGAGGGGAGGATTTCACAAACGGTTTTTATTAAAAATTGTAATTCTCCAAAAAAAAAAAAAAAAAAAAAATTGAGAGGCAGAGATAAAAATAGTTTCACGATGCGGGGGATGATATGATTCCAGAATAAAATAAAAAAAAAAAAAAAAATTCTTCATTTTCAAAAACCGTCAGGTGCAGATGAAGCAGAAGAAAGAGAAAAGTTTTACGGTGGTGGTGGTGGTGGTGGTAGTGGTAGGGACGAAAATGGCGGCGTGGCAGCAGCAGCAGCAGCAGCGGCGACGACGACGAATGGCAAAATGCAAAATTTTTCCTTCTTTTTTATTTTATTTTTTATTTTATTTTTCCCCCCTTATTATTATCATTATTATTATAAATTTTACACGCACTCGAACGCGTGGCATTATTATTATTATTAATATTTTAAAGAAAAAAAAACTTAATAATAATAATAATAAATAAATAAATAAAAAACATTAAGCGTTGTCATAAATTACTAGGAAGTTTTTTTTTTTTTTTTTTTAAATTTTCGCGCCATAATTTTTATAATTATTCATTTAATTAAACGAAAACGGGTGGGTTAAATGTTTTTTTTTTTTACTCCTTACTCTGCTGCCACTTTTTTTTTTTTAATTCGTTTATACGGTTTCATCATAATTATCGCTATCATCATTTTACGTTTCTGATTCGAATTCGATTAATTTTTATTAAATTTTTTTTTTTTTTTTTTTTTCGTCAACGATTTTTATTTATTAACCGAAAGGAAATGAAATAAATTTTTTCGAATTTAAAAAACGAAAAATGGCGCGAAAATCATTTTTCTTTTTTTTTTTAAATTTTCGTTCGTTCCAGTTCCCGTGTCCAGACGTAGAGGCGGCGGTGGCTTAATTTAATTAAAAATTAAAAAAAATTCTCTTTTTCCTTCCGGTAATAATAATAATAATAATAACGACGATGAGA
Organism: Pediculus humanus corporis; assembly: GCF_000006295.1. NCBI lineage: Eukaryota > Metazoa > Arthropoda > Insecta > Psocodea > Pediculidae > Pediculus > Pediculus humanus. The sequence goes on along the minus strand of NW_002987862.1, from coordinate 485,361 downwards.
ATGATGATAATAATTAAAACATTTTAAATTTTGCTTTTTTTTTTTTTGTTAAAAAAAAACGTAACAGGTGATGTTGTTGTTATTATTATTATTTTTTGGATGCCTTCAGGACGATTCGTCAAAAGTAACCCCAACCGTTCGTTTGTGGTTGTTGTTGTTGTACTTTAAGCCGAGTAAAAAATTATCCCAGGGCAACAACAAACCAAAAAAAAAAAAAAAAAGAAGAAATCCAATGTCAAGGTTGAGAAACGATTGATGGCCAAGGTGAAAAGGTTCGACACAACCAATGAGAAAGAGAGAGAGAGAGAGAGAGAGGGAGGTAGAGAGGGGAGAGGAAGAAGGAGGGAGATAGAGATAGAGAGAGAGAGAGAAAAAAATAATTTTTTTAAAATGTTACATTATTAATATTATTATTATCTCTGTGTTTATCTCCGGGTTTCCGTCTGTGACGTCATCAATACAATATGTCTTTTCGTTGCGGTGGGTCGTTTGTTTGTTTGTTTGGTTGTTTGTCTTGTTTTAAAAAATTTTTCTTTTTCCACAGAATTTAAAAAAAAAATTTTTTTTCGAATTAATCATCGGTATGTCGCTTGGTTATGCCACTCGGTGTGAGATAGCACGGTTGATACTCGTGTTTTTTTTCTATCCTACGATGACGTCGTCATACTCTCACGTGACACAAACGAATTTTTTTTTATTTAAATAACCCGCGTCGAAAAATCAAAATGGAAAAAAATTCGACTGGAATTGGAATCGTAGTTTTTTTTTTTTTTACTTATTATTTTTTCATTTTCCCTTTCTACTTACACGTTTTTTTTTTTTTTTTTTATTCTCTCCTTCCTTCCTTCCTTCCTTCCATCTTTCTTCCTCGCTGTGTTCGTTTTTAATACAAACGAAACGAAATAAATTGAAAACCCGGGGGAAAAAAAAAGAAAATTAAAAAAAAAAAAAAAAAAAAAAAAAAAAAAGAAAAATTCTTCAGAAAAAGTAATTTTGCGGTTGAGCAAATTGTTTCATTTGGAAAAAAAAAAAAAAAAAAAAAGTTTTTCCTTTTTTTTTTTTTTTGCTCGCTTCGTGGGAGGAGAGAAAAGAATAGAAATGGGAGAGAAAAAGAGAGAGAGAGAGAGAGAAAAAAGTTTTCCAATGAGAACCGGTAGTCGAACGCAAAATAACATTCAATTTGTATTTAAATTATTTTTTTTTTTTATTTTCAATTTCAATCGTTAGAAATATCGTAAATTGTTTTTTTTTTTATTATTATTACTACGTAATTTCCTTCCCCCCTTCTTCGCCCCCCCTCACGTTCCCAAAATCCCTTCTCCGGAAAAATAATAATAATTGTTTTTGAAAAAAAAAAATTTTTACCTATACCTCGGTTCGTATTGTTTTTTTTTCTTTGAATTATCGGAAGAATTTTCTAGAACTTTTACGTTATTCTTTTTTCGAACGTCTTCTGCTTTTAATAATAATAATAATAATAATAATAGAAAAAAAAATGGATGGATAGGAATTTGACGGTGGGAACAATATGCCATCATTCACTGGTACCACCACAGCCACCATCGCCATCAACGTTTCGTTCAGATGGTTTTACCTTTTTTTTCCATCTTCTTATTTGTTCTATTGGGAATAATACCTGGAACCAATAGGTGAAGTCCGATGAGTGACGTAACCAGTCATTAAGAACCTGAACCCGATCGTCATGTTTTTAACTTCCCACCCACTCGCTAATCTTTTTCTTTTTCTTCTACGGTCTATTATACGAAACGTTTAAACTTTTTTTTTTTTTTTTTTTTTTTTTTTTTTTTATTCCCCAGCATAAAAAAAAAAGAATTTTATTTTTTAAAATGACTCGAATGTGATGATGATGATGATGATGATGATCATTAAGGTTTTTTTTTTTTATTCTTTTTCCCTTCGAGCACAAAACAGGTATAACGAACAAGAAAAGAAAAAAAAAAAAAAGGATCAATGGATGTTTGATTGCCTAATTTGTGATGGTAAAAGAGCGCGTTCGTTCGTTTGTTCGTTCTTTTGAAAGGTGGGATGATGCCATAATCGAAAAAAAAAAAAAAAATTTTTTTTTTTAGTTTGCTAATTTTTTTTTTTTTTTTTTTTTTTTTTTTATCCAATCATTTTTTTTGACAACTTATTTTAAATTCATTTCGACGCACGCACGCACGTACGCACGTACGCGCACACGCACACGCACATTTCAAACCGCCATTATTATCATAATAATAATAATAATAATTTTTTAACCAATGAAAATGTTTTTAACGTGAAATGTGTAACGAGCGGTCAATCATTCATTGGTTGCGACACGTTTTGATACCCTCTAGGGTAAGAGAACACGCATAAAAAAATGACGTAGCAACGACAAACGACAAACAACAACAAACACACCGATTTACTTATTATTATCATCATCATCGTCATGCTTTTCAAATTCGGTTAATTAAGTAAAAAAAAATATATATATATATATATATATATATATATATATATATATATATATCCAGGTATTTTTTTTTTTATAGTCAAGTGCGCAATGTTTTTTTTAACGTTACGATACAAATACGACGACGACAATAATAATAATAATAATGATGATGATGATGATGACGAAGACGACGGTTTATTATTATTATTATTATTATTATTATTATTATTATTATTATTATTATTATTATTCACGTTTTGGATGAAAATAAATAAATTCTTAACACGGGATTTGTAATGAGGACGATTATGTTAGATTTTTATCTAAAGAGAGAGAGAGAAAAAATGTTCGGTTTAATTTAAAACCAGGTACATTAAAAATTATTATTATTATTATTATTATTATTATTCTTATGGAATAAGAAGACGGTTTAACGATTCAGGTACGTTCTCGATCGGGTGTATCAAATTTTTTTTTTTTTTTTTTTTTTTTTAAAGAAAATTATCGAACGGTTTTGTCGTTATCGAACGTTTTTTATATATAAATAATTTTCGTTGGGATGAAACATTTTCCTTTTTTTTTTTTTTTTTTTGTTAAAAAGTCATTAAAAGAAGGAAAAAAGGAAAGAAAAAAAGAAAGAAAGAGAAAGAAACGACGGACAAGAAAACGACATTTTTCATGCAATTAACTTTTAAACCGCATAAAAGGAATTAAGGAAACCGCAAAAATGGCGACACACACGCACGCACACACACATACAGACACAAACATACATCGGAGAGTTTTATGTTTTTAAATAATTCTTATATAAAAACTTTTTCTCTCTCTCTCTTTCTATCTCACTCTCTCTCTCTCTCTCTATCTCACTCTCTCTCTCTCTCTCTCTCTCTCTCTCTCTCTCTCTCTCTCTCTCTCTTTGTCTCTCTTTGTAATACACGTAATGAGTTAATGTTTTAAATTTAAAAAATCGAACGCCGAACAGGACAATCATTTCCCTTACGGTAAAACTTTTTAAGCCCCCGCGTCGTAAAAAAAAAAAAAAAAAAAAAAAATAATAATAATAATAATAATAATAATAATAATAATAATAATTGATAAGAATGATAAACTGAAAATGAAAAAAAAAAAATGTCAAATCCGGTTTTCTTCGTGTACGTATTCGCGTCATTTTTTTTCCTCTTACAAAGTTTAAAAAAAAAGAAAAACGTTTTGAAATAATGTAAATCGCGGTTGTTATTATTATTATTATTATTATCATCATCATCATTATTATTATTATTATAATCACGTAAAAAAAAATTCATGTTGGTAACAATTACAAGCAATTTTTCAATGCCCCTCCGGTGTTTTATGTACAAAAAAAAAAAAAAAATTTTTTTTTTTTTTTAGTGAAAATCACGAATTTTCTTTCTTTATTTATTTTCGCGCTCGGTTTATATTATTATTATCATCATCATCATCATCATTATTATTATTATTATTATTTAAATTTCGTTCTCAGGATTTTTTTTTATTTTTTATTTTACGTGAAATAGAAAATTACATTAATTAAAGGGTAATTACGTGGCAGGAGTAAAGGAAAAAAAAAAAAAAAAAAAACGCATTTTGATTTATTTAAAACTTTTTTTTTCTTTGTTGTTGTTTTTTTTTTTTTAAGTTGAAAACTTATTTCCCTCTCTCTCTCTCTCTTTTTCTATTTTTTTTTTTTTTTATTACGTTGGTACTCCTGATTTTAGGTGAGGTTTATGCTGTCGGTATAACTCCATTCCGTCATTTCGAATCCGTTTATTAAAATTTTTTTTTTGTTTTATTATCCCAATTAAATCGTAAAAAAAAATTTCCGATGGAAAATGTTGTTGTTGTTCTTGTTGTTTGTTGTAATTGCGGTTGTTGTTGCCGTTATTATTATTATTATTATTATTATTAAACTGAAATGATTTTTTTTTTTTTTTTTTGCTCCGAGACTAACGTTTAATTAACGATGATTTATGTATTATAAATTTATCGAGTGGAAGTTTTGAAATTTTTTTCTTCTTCTTCTTTTTTTTTTTTTTTATTCGCATAACGTACCTGATTTTTTTCTCCAGTTTTTATTATTATTATTATTATTATTATTACGATAGGTTTAGGTTTCGTGATTTATATAATCGATTTTTATTCGTCGATGCAAAATGACGAGGAAGGGGGGAAAAAAATAACGTTGGGCCTAAAGTAACTAAATTTTTTTTTTTTTTAATTTTCCTGGAGAAATCAGTAGAAGAAATTCTTTTTTTTCTCCAGTGCAAGTAAAATAAGGAAAAGAAATTTTTTTTCTCCAGCAAGAGTAAAAAGAAAAAAAAAATTAACATAATCAGTGATTTTTAAACAATTAAGAAAGCGTTATTTAGTTTGAAGTCGTTGTCCCAAGTTTAACTGCCACTTTAGTTAGTTTATTGGGCCATTACAGTCACTTAGTATAATTACCAGGAACTGGAAAAGAAAAAAAAAGTGAAGAGAGAAAGAGAGGAGGGGAAGAGAGGGAGAGGAAGGGAGATGGAATAAGGAAGGAAAAAAAAAAAAGATAAAAAAAGGAAGTTGAAAAAAAAAACGAAGGCAAGGATTTCTGGGAGTGAGCGAGCGAGTGAGGATTTGAACCGGGGGGAAGAGTGGGAGGAATTTTTTTTTTCTTCCCTCTTCTGGATTCTCTGGAAGAAGCAATTTAAGGGTTGCTTGTGACAGTAAAAAACAATTTTTAATAGGGTTATACGAGAGAAAGAAAGAGAGAGAGAGAGAGAAACGCGAATAGCGTTTGCCCGTGTGGCAAATGATTACAACAGCAAAATAATAATAATAATAATAAAATAAATTTTTTTTTTCTTCTTTCTCTCTCTCCAGCATTGACTGGAAAAAATATTAATTATCACTCGTGTTTATTATTATTATTATTATTTTTAATTATTTTTCCAAAAAAACTAATAAGGTCCGTCATGCAATTTTCCTGCTGGAGAAAAACAAAAAAAAAATTTTTTTTTTTCATTTTTTTTTTAATAAATAATTTATTACAATAATTAATTATTATTATTATTATTAAACAATAAAAATTTATTAATTGAATTTATTATTAATTTATTTTTAAATCGTTAATTAATATTAATAATAATAATAATGAATGAATAAATGAGTCGTTCCAATGGAAAATAATTTTCAGGTATGATTTTTTTTTTTTTTTTTCATTCGGGTGATTTTAATTTACGGAAATTAATAATAATAATGATAATGATAACGATAACGATAATAATAGTACTGGAGAAATTTTTCCAGTTTTCAGTTGAAGGAAAAAGGAAAAAAAAAAATTTTTTTTTTCACATTCATCGTACCTGAAAATCACTTCCAGTCATTGTACGTCGCGGGTGGTTATTTAAAATAAAAATAAAAAATTTTTTTTTTTTTTATTTGATTTTTCTCATTCGTCGGGGTTAAAGAAGAAACGAGTTTTTTTTTTTTTTTTTTTTTTTTTTTTTTTAAATGAAATTCAAATGACACGTTTATCTTAAAATCTTAATTTCGAAATATCCTTAATGGATGGACCCTTTCGAATCGGGTTTTTCAAAAATTTTTTTTTTTTAATACCTTTTTCTCCTTCTCTTCTACTTTTCTACTTTTCCCGACGTAAAATTTTTTTTTTAAACAAACGTGGCAGATTCTGTACGGACGGTATCATCGGTTAAAAAAAATAAACGTTCGAAATGTAACTGCCACGTCTTTTTAAAAAAAAAAAAAAAATTGGGTCAGAAAAATGACGAGTAGTATAAATGAAATTTGAAACTAATGGAGGACACGATGTGTTGATTATTGATGGGGGGAGGAGGAGGAGGGGGAGGGAGGAGAGTAAAAAAATAACAATAATAATAATAATGATAATAATAATGATAATCGGATTTAGCAGACGAAAGATGATCCCTTTAAAAAAAAAAAAAAATTTTTTTTTTGATAATACTGTTTGCATATGACTCATCTGGGGGTTCCCTTCGGTGAATATTGTTGGCCATTAGGCACCCGCAGCATCACGTATTAAATCAATACCAGCTGCTCTCGGTGTGTGCGTATGTGTGTCCGTGTGTGCGTATGTGCGTGTGTGCGTGCGTGTGAATCGTTATTTTATACGGATACGTTTCTCTCTTTCTCTCTTGCTGTGTGTGTTTGTTTGTTTGTTTGTTCAATATTCATCCCCGATTTATTTATTATATATATATATATATTTTACTTAAATCGTTTTTTAAACGAATTTTATTTTCGGTTGTATTCTGTTTGTTCGTTTGTTTTGTTTGTTTCGATAGACTAAAAAAAAATTTTTTTATTGGCGTTTGTCGATGGCCATCATTTAAAACAACAACAACAACAACATTTAATTTTCGATTCGGTTTCGACATAAAAAAAAATACGAAGAACAAAATAATTAGGTATCAGGTACTAAAAAAAAAAAAAAAAACACGGACTAAATTCTAGAAAGGTGATTGGTTCTAGTCTTTTTTTTTCGACTAGTTTATATGATAAGTCGTTAGATAAAGTTTTTTTCTCCCTCCTCCCCGTTCGCATACCTACTCGACAATCAAGATGGAAAGAGGTTTTTTTTTTTTAGCTCCCCTCCCTTGTTTCTCCCCTCTCCCCGCATCGCAACGATCTATTTTAACAAAATCATCGTCCTCTCTTTGTTTTTATTATTATTATTTGGCTTTGGGCCTTGTTTTTTTTTTTTTTTTTTTTTGTGCTCGAATATTTTCGAAAATGTTTCTCTCTCTCTCTCTCTTTCTCGTACGTTAACTAGATTGATCGATGGATCGATTTATCGATTTCGATGTCGTGGAATTTTTTTTTTTTTTTTTTTTTTTTGTGACTCGACGAAATAAAATTAATTAATCTCTGTTGTTTTTTTTTTTTTTTTTTTTAAAGGTGATGCGAGTAATGCGTCCATCGGAAGTGGCGAAGGTACGGGAGAAGATGATGACGACACAAACGGAAAGAAAAATCAGAAAAAACGTGGGATTTTCCCAAAAGTAGCTACCAATATTCTCAGGGCGTGGCTTTTCCAACACCTAACGGTAAGTTTGAATAATTTTTGTATAGAAATTTACACGTGAACCCTCCTCAAACTTTTACTTTACCTCATTCTCCCCCACCCCCAACCCCCCCGTGAGGAAAAAAAATATGAAACGAAAACGTGGAGGAAGAAAGAGGAAGAGGAAAAAAAAAACGGGGCGGAAAAGGAGGAGAGAGAGAAAGAGAGAGTAGGTTGGTTGTTGTTTTTTTTTTAGACTTTAATAATTCAAAAGGTGAGTGAACGCCGCTCACGTTGGAAATGAAGAACAATGGTTTACGTTACCAATCATAACAACAACAACAACAACAACCAATCATTTTCTTACTCTAACCCTTTTTTTTTTTTTTCCTAACTTATAATTACAACTTGGGTTTTTTTTTAAAAAAAAAAAAACATTAAAAAAACCGCACGTACGATCGATCGGGTTGGAAGTTAAAATTACATTGCCCCCGCCTATAAACTGGACAAACACACACACACACACACACAAACACCGCAAACAAACAGTAAAAAAAAAAAAAAAAAAAAAAAAACCGGACAAAATTTTTGTTAAAACCCGGGATTTCCAGGGAAAATTAAAACCGAGAAAAAAGAAAAATTTTTTTTCCAGTCCGTGTGTTTGTATTACGAGACGATTCGTTTGTTTTCAAACAGCCACGTGATTTCCAAAAGTTAAACAAACAATTAAAAATTCGAATTTCAATCGTTTCCCCGGAATCGAATCAAATAATAATAATAATAATAATAATAATAATAATAATAATAACTGGAACGTAATTTTCAATTCCAAAAAAAAAAAACATGAATTTTTATTATTATTATTATTATAAAGGTTAAGCATTTATTGGTCACCTGGAGGCGAGGTTTGTTTTTTTAAAAAAACGTACAAATTGTTGTTGTTGTGGTTGTGGTTGTTGTTGTACCTGTCTGCATAAAAATCATTTTAAAAAAAAAAAAAAAGCCTGGAGAAAAATAATTATTTATAGGATTATTTCGAAGAGAAAAAGAAAATTTCAAAAAAAAAAAAAAAAAAATTCGTGCCGCGTTTCATAATGGACGCGTAGTATCGAAATGATAATAATAATAATAATAATAATAAAATGACGGTGGACAACCGCCCGAAAAAAATAATATATATATATATATATATATATATATATGTAATTTTGGAATCGGTAAAAGAAAAATAATTTAAGTCCGATAGGGAGACACAAACACACACACACACACGGATAAAATCCCAAAGGAAATTTTCTGGAAAACATCGACTTCTCCGGGATTTCGTGTTATTTACTTGTCACTGAGAATTAACGAATGGCAGATAGAAAAAAAGAAAAAAAAAATAAGAAAAAGAAAAAGATGCGAAAAATCTTTGGTGGCAAAAAGAAAAAGAAAAAGAAAAGAAAAGAAAAGAAAAGAAAAAAGAAAATGGAAAAAACTGGAATTTTTTTCTTTTATTTTCCAGGATTCCAGAATTTTTTTTGTTCACGCCTTTCACAAACATTCATTTGGGAATTTTTTTAAAATTTTAAACGTTTCTATTTTGTTTTTTTCTCTGAAAAAAAAAAAAAAAGATAAAGGATGTTGAGGGGAGGGTGGACAGGTTGAGGGATAAGGAACAGAATTTAAAGGGAGTGGGAGAGGGAGGGAAAAAGGGAAACAGGTAAAGGAAGACGACGAAAAAAAAATTTTTTTTTTTTTTTGTTTAACGTTTTAAATATAAAAAAAAGAAAAATGAACGCCTTAATATTTACGACGATGACGTAATCGATACGTTTTTAAAAAATGACGTCGTTAACGCTGGAGAAATTTTTAAACCGGAAATGAAGTTAAAATCGAGAAAAAAAAAAAAAATTATCGAACGGGAGACAAACGAACGAAAAAAAAAAATTCTAATTTTGTTTACGCGCGCTTTGTAAAATTTAATTATTTAGTTAGTTGCACGTCTTTTTTTTTTTTTTTTAAATCATCACTACGACCACGTTCGATCGACGCGCGACAAAATAATAATAATAACGACGGGGGAAAAAAAAAATTAATAAAAATTAAAAATAATCATGGTTTTTTTTTTTTTTTTTTTTTTTTTTTTATTATTACGTTTCGGATTTTATTATCATCATTATTACTCTCCAGAGGGAAAAAAAGAGGAGGCAGAAGAAGAAAAATAAGGGATGGATTTGTTTGTAAGGGAGGTAGAAGGTAGGATATGAGGGGTAAGGGTGTGTGTGTGTGTGTGTGTGTGGGAGTAAAGGGGAAGGGAGGGAGGGAAAAGTAAAACTCCATTAATGGGATTTTTTTTTTTTTTTTTTTTATTAAACGAAAATCGTGGCAGCAGTTAAAATGTTTAAATAAAAAAAAAAAAAAAATATTTCGAAACGAGTTTGTTGTGATGGGTTTTCGAAATGTTAAAAGTGTCGTTGTCGTCGTCATTCCTCTAAAAAAAAAAAAACTCGGTCTAAAAAATTTTTTGTAGAGGAGTAGTAGTCAAAAGAAAAAGGAAATGGGGTGGAAGGGTCAACATGGAAACGATGTATAATATCATCCCCTGGGATAAAGGGATGCGAATTCCTCTTATTCTTCTTCCATTTTGAATGAATCAAACTAAACAAAGAGAACATGCGACGACGACTTTCCTTGTTTTCCTTTCATTACCGGAACGAATATTAATAATAATAATAATGATAATTTTCTTTTTTTCTTTTTTTTTTTTTTTTTGGTAAATTCTGGAAAATTTTTACCTTTCAGTAGTGACGTCATCAATTTTTATCGATCGATCGATTAATTTAATGTAATTTTATTGGTTTTTATATCCTTTTTTCTCTTTTTGTATTTTCCTCGTCGCGCATGAAAAGTCGATTGTTTGTTTGTTTGTTGTGGTTGTTGTTTGTTAAAACGATAATTACGATTCGTAATGAAATGATCGTCGTCGAAGGGAGAGAGTGAGAGAGAGAGAGAAAAAAAAAGAGTTCATCGTACTATTTTGAAAGTTTTTTAATCTTTTTTTTTTTTAATTTTTTTTTTTGGCGGAATTTTCAAAAATTTTTAAAAACCTTTTTTGCGTAACCTTTTTGTCGCGTTTTAAAACGCGATAAAAGGGTGATAAGGATAAGAATCGATATTTATAAATAAAAAGAAAGAAAAGAAAGAAAAGGTTTTTGTGCTTTTTTTTCTTTTTCATAAATCTTTTAAACAAACGCGTTTGTTTTCTTTTTTTTAACAAAATTTAAATTTTTCATTTCCCCTATTTTTTGTTGTTATTGTTGTCGTTGTTGTTGTTGTTGTCGTCGTCGTCGTCGTAATTTAGACTTTCGAATGTTCTAGATATTTTTTCTTCACCTTTTTTTTTTTTTTTGATTAGATTTTTTTTTCGTCTCTTATTTTTTCATCCCTTTCGTTCTCTCTCTCTTTCATACTTTTTTTCTTTCGAAACAACAACATAATTTTTTTTTGCTTTTTTCCTTTTTTTTTTTTCGTTAAAAAAAAAAATAATTTAACTCTTTCACAAAGGAAAAGGCATTTTAAAAAGGGAAAAACCGGACGAATCTAATTCAAGTTTTGCCTTTTCATTAAAGCTTAACACGTCGCCATAAATCTTTCGGGAAGAAGAAGAAGAAGAAGAAGAACCCGGAGTTAATGGCAAAATAAGATTTTTCCTTTTATTGTTGTCCTTTTTCTTTCATTTTATTATTTGTTTGTTCTTTCTTCCTTTTTTGACTTTCTTCATTTACTATATTTCTAACGTAAACGGTGAAATTTGTATTTAGCAATTCATAAAAATAAATAAAAAAATTTTTTTTTTTTATTACTCATCCGCGATTATGTACGGTAATTAAGTTGTTGTTGTTGTAGTTGTAGTTGTCGTTTGTTTGAAAGATCTTGCGAAATTTGTAATACGAGGGATAAATAATATCAGGGCCGACTTGACGATATTAAAACCTGCTGACTTTTTATTTATATGTATATTATCATCATCATTATTACCGCGTTTTTTTTTTCGCAAATAAATAAAACGCGTGAGAAAGAGAGAGAGAGAGAGAGAGAGTTTGCGTTATTATTTACCAACGATTGTTGTTGATGTAACAACCCTTCAAAAAATGTTTTGTAAATCGTAAACAAACAACAATTGCACAGCGAGAGAGAGAGAGAAAGAGAGAGAATTAATAATATATAAAAACAAGATTGCGGGAAATTGCGAGGAAGAACAAAAAAGAAAAACCGTCACTTTTTAATCGTGACAATAAAAAAAAAAAAATTTCAATGGCGTAATTAATTTGTTTTTACGAAAGAAAACACAAATCGTGTGACGGTGGCAAGGGGTTGGTGGAGAATCCCTCCCCTCGCCCTTTTGTAAAAGGAGGTCGTAAAGATGTCGCTTTGACAAAAAAACAAAAATGATAGTGGGTTTGTTGTCATTTTCGAAATTTCGATCAAAATTTTTAACGTGTCGTCGTCGTCGTCTCTCTATTTACGCCGGAATAAATTAATTTCTTAACATAAATTATAAACAACAACCACAACAACGACAACAACAACCAAACTGGAGATTATGAATCTCAGGTTTTCGAAAAAAAAAAAAAAAAAAGGAGCGGAGAAGGGATGTCGTCGAAGAGTGGAGGTGATGCGAGAAACTACTACGACAAAGCCTGATAAATAAATAAATAAATAAAGAAAAAAAAGGAAACAATGCAACGGGGGGAGGAGGGGATGTGGGGGAAGGAAGAAGGAAAGAAATAAGAAAGAAAGAAAGAAAGAAGGAAAGGGAGAAAACACAAAAAACCCGTAAATTTCATAACGTTATTGCTTAAATATCATTTTTGGACAAAAGAAAAGAAGAAAAAGAAGAAAAAAAATTCCGTGTGTGAATAATGAATTGTCAACTTTTTTCTCCTGCCACGACAAAACAACAAAATTATGTTTCGTTTACGCTCGCACGTATATTATTATTAACATTGTATAACAATGAAAAAAAAAAAAAAAAATTCATAAATTTCAACTTTTTTTCGTATCTGCCCAATAAAGTAAAATAAAAAATTGAACGACGGAAGGAAAAATTATTATTATTATCATTATCATCATCACCACCGCCGCCGTCATTGTAATGTTTATTATTATTATTATCCACCATTAAACACGACAAGGCTACTTGTCGGGGTTTTTTAAGTATTTATCCGAGGTTTCTACCCGATTCCTTAGGGACAAATACTCGAATTTCGGTGGTGCCACTTATTATAAGATAGCACCACATCAATTCTTGAAGGTCTTCCTGAGTCCATCTTTATTCGATGGGAACGATTTGTCTCCTGAACTGGGCTCCAGTGACTAACATCTTTGGAGTGGCCAGGGTCAGAAGCAGTGAAATTTACATTCTCGTCGAGCTGCCTCAGGTCGACAGTAGAACAAGATTTGTTTTTTTGGTTCTTACTTTGTCTTGTTCTCATTTTTTTGCTCTTTTTAAGCCAACAGCACGTGGCGTTCTCAAACGGTCACCCATCCAAGTTTGCACCACGCCCGATGCTGCTTAACTTCGGTGATCGTACGGGAACCGGTGTGACCAGCACGCTATGGCCGTTGGCTTTTATTATTATTATTATTATTATTGGTTTTTTAATACGATATATTCTACCTGTTTGAAAAATGTGCGTTCGTGTGTGTTTTACCGTCTCTCCTCGTTTAAACAATTTAAAATTTTGAAATGTTTATAATATTGTTTTCGATATCACAACAAACAAACGAACAAACGGACAAACGAACGAAAAAGAAATTTATTTAAATGATGCGACTTGAATTTTTTTTAAATATTATTTATACTTATAAGATGTCCGACGATAATCGAGAGGAGATGATGATGATGATGATGATAACGATACGTTTCGTTATTTACTTTTTTTCGTGGAAATAGAAAAAGTAAAAAAAAAAAAAAAAAAAAAAAAAAAAAAAAAAAAAAAAAAAAAAAAAAAACCAAAATTGGTTTTTTTTTTTTTTTTTTGGGGAAAAAAAGGGGAAAAAAAAAAAGGGGGGCAAAAAAAAAAATTTTTTTTTTTTTTTTTTTTTTCTGGGAAAGGGGGAGGAAAAAAGGGGGAAGAGAGAGGGAGAGAAAAAAAAACTGGAACCCTTTGTTCCTTGGGGGATTTTGGAACCCCTCCTCCTTAATTTCCCCCCAAAAAAATCCCCAAGGCTTTTTTTCCCTTTTTTTTCCCTTTTTTTCCCTTTTCCCCCCC
>NW_002987862.1:463213-471603 GCF_000006295.1 Pediculus humanus corporis | reverse complement strand
AAAAAAAATTTTTTTAAAGGGGGGGCCGGAAATTTTTTTTAAAAATTTTTTTAATTAAAAAAGGTCCCCCGAAAATTGGGGGGGGGGGGGGGGGGGGGGGGGGGTAACGGAACGTTTTTTTTTTTTTTTTTTTTTGGGGGAAAGGGAAAAGGTAAAAAAAAAAAAAAAAAAAAAAAAAAAAAAAAAAAAAAAAAAAAAAAAAAAACGAAAATTGATTTTTTTTTTTTTTTTTTGGGAAGAAAACGTGTAAATATAAAATGATGGTCAGAAAAAAAACTTTTTTTTTTTTTTTTTTTATCATGAGAAAGGAGATGAAAAAATGAGAGAGAGAGAGAGAGAGAGAGAAAAACATGAAACCTTTGATCCATTGGGGATTTTTGATACCTTCCTCCTTATATTTCCGCCATACGAATCTCCAAAGCTTTTTTTTCCTTTTTTTTTCCTTTTTTTTCCTTTTTCTCCCCGAGAAAGTTATCTCAACCACAAGCTTCCATTTCCCGTCAAGCTTTCCAAATCTTTATATATGACTCTATTTCCTGGACAGTTATCCTCCATTTCTTCACGGTTTGGATTTAACATGTGTCCTTTGTATTCCTTTCTCTCTCTTTCTCTTTCTTTTGTCTCTCTCTCTCTCTTTCTCTCGTTCAGATAAATCCGAAATGGATTCAACATCTAATTTTGTTACTTGGACGTCCTTTTTTTCTTTTTTTTTTTTTATTAAAAAACAAGTTTTACATTTTCAATGTAACTTTATCGCCACCACCGTCACCGCCACCACTGCCACCGCCACGGCCGCCATTTTTATTATTGACTCATTATTATTATTATTATTCATATCGTTAATTAATTTGATTTCTTGTGATTTAAATAAAAAAAAAAAAAAAACGATTTGAAATCGAAACCCGAAGCGATTTTATTTTTTTATTTTTTATTCGAGTTAATAAAATAAATAAATAAGTTAATAAATAAATAAATAAAATTTAATAAGAAGAAGTCGATTGTGAATATAAAAAAAAAAAAGTCAACTGGAATTTAACGACGACGACGACGACGACTACGACTACGAGGACGATACGATGCAACATAATAATAATGTTTTATGTTATGTTTTTTTATGTTTTTTTTTACGATTCGAACAATGTCGAACGTATTTACACGATTTCCGGTTTTTCCTATCATAGAATAAATAATAAATGAAAATTTTGCGCGGGAAAAAAATTTTTTTTAAATTTTTTTATTTATTCCAAGAGGGTGGATGATAGGTAATACGTAAAATCAAAAAAAAAATTATTATTATTATCATCATCGCATTTTAATAATAAAATAATAATAATGATAATAACTCGTAATAATTTGAAATATAGTTAGTAACTAGTTCGAGATTGAGGATTATGTGTTAGTAGAACACATAATTCGGACACATTTTCAAACGTCTGGAAGGGAAAGGATGGAAATTCAAAGATTATCAATATTATTATTATTATTATGGTTTTTATGACGTTTACGACATTTCCGATAATCCTGTAAAGTATGCCGCCACCGTCGCAGTAACAAGATCACATTTTTCATTATCATTATTATTATTATTTATTTTATATATATGTGTATTTACAAAACATAAAATTATTAACGTGGATTCCCAACTCTCTTCCTCCCCTCCCTCCCGTCATTTCTTCTTTTCTCTCTCTCTGTCTCTCTCTCCACCTCCCTCACCCACCCCTTGGAAAAAAAAAAAAATCAAATCGAACGAATAAATAATGACTTTGCGTTCGTGACGTAAACATTTTAAATGTCAAAAATAAAAATTTGTGTTAATGGCGTTTCGTCGTCTGCTAAACTCAATTAAATTTTTTTTTTTTTTTTTTTGTTAAGTGAAAGTTATTTCACCATCATCGAATAATGACATTAGTACTATTACTAAAAGTGGTGGGGGGAGGTGGTGGTGGCGATGGCGGCGTTGGTACGTGTCTAAATCTATTAGACGTTCGTCAATTCCGATTTAAAAATGATTTTATTTTCTATTTTTTTTAATCAGATTTTATAATAAAATGGAATCCATTTTGTTTGATGACGTAATAAAAATGGAGGAGAATGAGAATGTGAAGGAGGTGGGAGGAGGAGGAGTTGAGGTGAGGTGAGGTGGGTGGGAAAGAAAGAGAAAGAGAGAGAGAAATATTAATAAGTTCTCTCGTTAATATTAAATTATCGAGTTTTTTTTTTTTTTTTTAAATAATAATAATAATAATAATAATAATTTGTAATTTGTCGTATAATATATTTTATAGTTAACGACATTGTTGTGACATAAATTATGACGGCGGGTATAATAATTAAAAAAAAAAAAAAAAAAAGAATTTCTTTTAACGCGTGAAAGAAAAAAAGAAAAAAAAAACCGTTACGAAAGAATAATAATAATAACAATGAGAAAATGTTTTTCTTTTCAAAATGGCGTCGGATGATTGTCGATCGTAGCGCGCCTTTATTTATTTTTCTGAACTATTAATTATTTGCATTCGTTATTCGTAAATTTTATTTTTCGATTATTAAGAACGAGAAAAAAAAGGTTTGAAAATGAGAGTGTGAAACCGAGAAAAAAAAAAAAAAGGTTCGAAAGGAAGAAAAGAATTCGAACCTTTTAAAAAGAAAAAAAACGCCCAAAGGAAAAAAAATATATATAAATTCTTACACGATGAAACTCTTTTTATTCATCATCATCATCTTGTATAAAAAGGTTTTTTTTTTTTTGTCCAGATTCAGAACAATATGGAGAACAGATTTTTTTTTTTTTTTTTTTTGGAATGCGGGGATGGATGGAATGTTAATTGCTTCGACGTGGATCGAACAAAAAAAAAAAAAAAAAAAAAATTTTTTTTTTTCGTATAAAAATTAATTCGACGGACGTGTGTGTACCTTTCAATGATCGTCATATCATTTCAAAAATTAAGAAAATCATTTCTAATTAAAAAAAATTAAAAATTACACGTCATTAATAAGTGATAATAATAATAATAATAATAATTTGTATTTATTTCCTTTTCGTCATCGTCTTCTTTATTATCATTATTAAATTAACTTTAGGTAGGTGGGCACGCCAATTAGTTAATTACATATATAAATTATGAGATTGCGGTTAAATATTTTATGATTTATTTTATATGAGAGGAGGGGATCCCCCCTAAAATATATCCACATCCTTAGGGCGATTCCCCTTTTAAGAAAGATTTTTAAGAAGGAAGGAAGGAGGAGGGCAGGGAGGAAGGGAGGAATAAGGAAGGACAATCGAAGAAATTATATTTTATACGTCACAGGATTTTGTCGTTTTTTACATAAAAGAAGAAAAAGAAATCGCGGAGGCTCGGTACGCGATTTCTCTCTACCTCTCTCTCCATCCCTCTCTCTCTCTCTCTCTCTCTCTCTCTCATCATTTTACTTTATATTTTTTTATGAGTGAGGATTTGAACTATTCCCTTGGCTGCTAAAAAAAAAAAAAATAAGGAATATGAGAAACAAGGAGCTGAAAAAAAAAAAAAAGTAAAGTAAAAAAAATATATATATATAAAAAGAGGTGTAGAGGGATGGAAAAAAAAAGGAAAGAGAGAGAGAGGGGGCGAGGGGAGGGAAGGGAGAAAGAGAAATGCAAGATTGTTATTTATGGCTCCATTTTCCATCAGCTGTTCTGTTTGGGGTTGAGATTAATGATACGAGCTAACTTTTTTCTTTCTTTTTTTTTCTTTCTTTCTCTTTTTTTACGCAAGAAAGAAAGAAAGAAAGAAAATTTTTTTTTTTTTTTTTTTAAACAACCAGTACTGCCAACTTTAAAATATAAAAAAAAACAAAACAAAATCCGTTCATTTGTTTATATTAATATTAAAATATTTTTTTTAAAATGATCGAATGGAAAAAATGTTTTTCTCTCTCTCGCCCTCTCTTTCTCTTTCTTTTTTAGGAAAAAAAAATGGCGTAGGTGTTAATAATAAATATTGTATCCATTTTAAAACGCGGCGTATTATTATTTAGTTGAGGGATATTTTTTTTTTTTTTTAAAAAGATTAGAAAAAAAAAAAAAAATGGATGAGAGAGAGAGAGAATTAAAAAAAAAAAAAAAAAAAAGGATGTCGAGTTAAAGGGAAAAAAAAAATGATGGATGACATTGGGTTCGTCGTTAGTTTCGTTCGTGTAACTAGAATATGAATGCGTGTGCGTGCGTGCGTGCGTGTGCGTGTAGGACTCTGATAAGGACGACAAACACAACAAAGTCAATGCCATTGCATCATCATCCCCCCCTCCTCATTTTAACCCTTTAATCGAAATACGAAGAGTTGGTTTATTTTTTACGATCCGAATTAACTCGATTATGTCTTCTCTTAACCTTTATTATTATTATTATTATTATTATTGTGAAATGGTCACGTGACGCGAATCGTAGCAACCACCTATTGTAAAATAAAATGTTGGGAATCACATATTGGGAAAATTCTTTTCTCGTCTGGAATATTTTTTTTTTTTAACGAACAAACGAGCAGGTACTGGAAGAATTCGAAACGTGAGAGAAAGAGAGAGAGATAGAAAGAGAGGGAAGAAGAAGAAAGAAAGAAAAGAAATTTTTACGAGAAGCAGTAAAACCATTAAATAAGAATGAAAAGAAGCTGTTAGGACATTGAAGTAATAAAAAAGTCGGACTTAAATGCAATAAAACGTTTTACATGAGGAATTTGCATCGATTTTAAAATCAATCTCGTAGGATAGACGGTATAAAGTTTCCCATGAGGAAAACGCCGCCTCCGCCACCACCACCACCACCACCGCCTTGCACCACCGCCACCCTGAACATTGGTGGCCCATTCAACATTCATGTCCGTTTTAAGTATAACGGAAAATGTAAAAAAAAAAAGAAATTTCCCACAGATAACTTTGATGGCTCCATATAAACATAACGATTTGAGGTTTGAAATTGCTTTTTTTTTTTTCTCGCATCCCCCCGGAAAAAGGGAAATTTACTTTTTTTTTTATTTTATTTTATTTTATCGCATCTTCGGTTGTTTTCGACTTTTTTCGGTTGCAACCGACGTTTTTCTAACTCTTCCTTTTCCTCCTCCGTTTATTATTCGATTATTATTAAATTAATTAAAATTTTTTTTTGTTTTTTTTTTTTACACGTCTCCGTCGTCTGCTGTTACCCGAATCGTTTGTATATATATGTGAAATATTTGCAACAACCCCCTCCGTTTTAAAAAAGTAAAATTTTTTAGTCACGTGATCAAAATGACCAACGTGAAAATTATATTGACCGAAAAGAGAGAAATTTTTTTTTTTTTTTTCACCTGCTTCGTACTACCTGCCCTTTTTGGTTTGCCTCAAGGGTTGAAAAAAATTTTTAACGTGAGAAAATTATAAGAAAAATTTTTGTTGTTTGTTGTGTTTGTTGTTGTTGTTGCCAAAAGACAAACGGACGCCCTTAACAAAAAAAAAAAAAGGAATGCGTTTTTTTTTTATATTTATATAAATAAATTTTATTTTTCAGTGGTCCTTTGAGACTTCGACGGAATTGAGTTTTCGTGTGTGTGCGTGCGTGCGTGCGCGTGCGTGTGACTTTTTACGCATAAATATTTATGTGATTCTCATTCCTCATCCCTCCTCCCTAACAATTCATTCTTTCCTGCCACGACGACGACAACAGGAAGAGAGAAAAAAAAAAAAAGTAATCAAAATTGAAAAATGTTTCTTTTTTTTTTTATTTTCTACTTTTTTGCATAGCCGTCGAAAGGAATAAAATTAACGTGTTTTACGTTGGGGGGACGGGAGTTAGGGAGGTAGTGGGGGGCGTGAAAAGAAAAGTCGAAACGACAAAAGAAAGAAGAAAAAAAAAGGAATTTTTTTCAAAGCTTTTAAATCTTTCCCACAGAAAAAAAAAATTTTTTTTTTTTTTTTTTGCTTTTACATCGTTTCTAAAAAGTTGAACTTAATAAAGTGGTCACTCAGTTTCCCTGGTGCCACGACGACTACTACTACTACTACTACTACTTTTAGTTTTTAGTTTTTTTTTTGCTAACGTTTTCTTAACGATTGTCCCTGGGGACTCACAATCTTCCTTCTTCTTCTTCTTCTTCTTTTCCTTCACGGGTTTTTGCTTCAACGAACATTTAAGTGACAGTTGTTAAGTTTAAGAGAAAATGTTTTTCAACGGTCATTTCTTTGACAGTTGGCGACGACACTGAAGGAATATGTTATCAATGAAAATTTTTCCTTTTTTTTTATTTATTTGCGTGTGGGGGGGTGGGGTTGGGGGTGCGTGCGTGTGTGTGCTCGTGCCACGTTAAACAACTTTGTTGCGAAGGTTATGTCGATGATGATGGACCGAACGATTGGGAAAAAAAGAAAAAAGAAAAACTTTTTTTCCCGTCGTTTATGTTTGAATTGAACCATTTCCGGTTTTTTTTATTATTCGTCAAACTTTTCCCGAGGGCTGCTCCTTGAGGAAAGAGAGAGAAAGAGAGAGTAAAAAAAAAAAGAATTAAAAACTTTGCATTTGAACGCGGGCGTGGCACTTTCGTCAAAAAAAAGGAAAGAAAAAAAAATAAATAGAAAACGCAATGTCAAATAATCTAGTGCCACGTGACAATCTGAAAGTGACAGGACCGGGAAAAATTCAGCCCTATCATTAACACACACGCACGCACACGCACACACACGAGACACAACCCTATTTTTATTACATTACAACAATGGTCCGCCCTTCATTGTGTGAGTGTGTGCGTGAGAGTTAATTTTTTTTCTTTTTTTTTTGTTTGTCGAATATTCATGTTTGTTCAGAAATGAAAGAAAAGAAAAAATGGAAAATTCGAAAAGGTAAAAAAAGGCGGGAAGGGAGAGGAGAGGGGAAGGGGGAAGTAAAAAAATAAATATTTGATGTGTTGATGACGTTGTTGCAAATGAACGAAACCCCAAAAAAATTTTTAAAAAAATTTCCAGCAAGACGATTTTGTCCAGTTACGTAAAAAAAAAAAATTAAATTAAATTAAATTAAATTGATTTTAAATGTTTGTCCGTTTGTTTGTTTGCCCGTTCGTTTGTTTCTTTTCTTTGTTGCAATTTCATTAAACGTTTTATGAAAACGCTGGAAAAAAAATTTTTTTTTTGGTTTTTCCAATTTTTTTTTTTATATTTCTCTCGCTCTCTTTCTCTCTTTTTCTCTCTCCCGACTCCTTCACTCCCCCCTCCTCTCTCTTTTTCTTTTCAAAATGAAAAAAATAAAAAATAAATTGAAAATGACAAAAAAAAATTTTTTTTTTTATAATAATAATAATAAATAAGTGAATAAAGCTTTTACCTAATTATCTGGAACGGAAACGCGGAAAAAGTAGGTAGGAAGAAGAAGAAAAAAGAAAAGAAAAAAATATATATAATGCGAAGAGAGAGAGGGGGAGGGTTAAAAAAGTGGAAGTAGAAAGGAGGAGGAAAAAAATCACACGACGACGACAAAACTTTTTTTTTTTTTTTTTTTTTGTTAAAATTATTCCTTCCAATTATAAATAAATTTACGACCCTAAACGGGTAGAAAAAAAAAAAACGTTTTTTTTTTTATTTGTCGTTTGTTGTCGTTTGTCGTTTGTTTCGTAAAATAATGAATAAGTTAAAAGAAAAGAATAAAGACGAAGTAGTAGGGGTAGTGGTAGTGGTAGTAGCAGCATGTTAAAACGTAATAATGGCCCGTAAAATTAGCAATGTCAGTTTTTTTTCTCTCTTTTTTTCACACGTCACTCATATATATGTATTTATATATATAAAAATGAAACGAACGTGGCCACTCCCAAACGCGTGACGTGACGGTATCGCCTGGAATCCATTTAGATTCGGAGAAAGAATCAGCATTACCGTTGCCACTTTGTGTCACGTTTTTTTTTTAAATTATCATCATCATTATTATTATTAATATTTTATAAGATTTGTCTGATTTTTCTGTTACAGCATCCTTATCCATCGGAAGATCAGAAAAAACAACTCGCGCAAGACACGGGTTTAACAATACTACAAGTTAACAATTGGTAAGTTCTAAGAAAAGTTTACTTAATAATAATAATAATAATTTTCACTCCAGTTTTTTCCAAAGAAATAATAATAATTTTTCGTATGGAACCATCTGCGGTGTTTTATTTTCATTTCTCTCTCTCTCTCATTGAAAAATCTTCACATCTTATTCTCCTTTTTCCATTTTATAATTTTCTTAAAATCATAAATTTTATAATATTTCTCTCTCTCACTTTTTCTTCCCCTCTTTTCCTCTCTCTCTCTCCCTCTCACTCTCTCTCATTTTGTATCTTGTTTTATATTTTATGCGGTTTTGAATTATTTTGGAGGAAAAAAAAACTTTTTTTTACTCTTCACTATAAAAT